>NC_071497.1:46642529-46942529 GCF_028500815.1 Rissa tridactyla | reverse complement strand
ATAGTAGTGCTACTGCATTCATGATCTGGAAGGCAATAATTCATATAATACAAAATCTTTTTTTTCAAGTCCAAATGGGCGGTTGGGTACCAAATTTTAATTCAGACTAAATGAGAGCCTAGGTCTTTTAGGTGTGGAGTCTTCCAGCAGTGGCTTGGGAGGGGGACAAAAGACGCTATAGCTAGAGGTTTGGGGAGCATCAACATGTCTCTGACTAATGGAAGCATACTTAAGGCCTTCTCCTCACGTAACATACCCCACACCCACGAAAGCACACTCTTTGCCCTGCAGCTTGCAATCTGGAGCACGTTGCAGCTGCACCAAAGGACATTAGGTAATGAATACTCCTTGGTAGCACTGGTTTTGATGTAACTCTCCATGGCAAATCTTAAAGAGTCCCGTTGCTTCTACTGATGCAGAAGAAATGGTATTAACCCAAACAACAAGAATCACACTCTGTCAGATTCACATGGAAAATAAATAAATATAAATAAATAAATAAGGACTAGAAACTACTAATTCTGAGCATCCTGTTTTGTTTGTACTTGTTTTCCGGATACCAAAGGGAAATGTGCTCGTTTCAGTAATTCAAAGCAGATCTAATTCCTTTTACATATTATATTTTTTTGCATCTCTTTTTTTTTTTTTTTAACATGAGATGTTGATCTGAAATAAACAAATTTTTTTCTACTAGGGGAATATCTTGATGATTCCCAAGAATGTCAGTTGTGTGAAGCATCCTGTCAGAAGTGCATTGGACCTGAGCCCGACAAGTGCATCAGCTGCCCATTCACAAGGTAACTGTCTCCTAGCACCGTGCAGCACAAAGAGCTCACATCATCATCTGGAGGGCAAAGAAAACCAGTGCAAGTGAGAAAACAAGTGTTCTGTGAACAAGACAGTTGGCTACAGAAGCAGTTGATGTTTAGCCAGACAATTCCCACAGATACAGAAAAATTTCTATAAATATGTGAAATAGTCTTCCTTTCGTTGTCATTCCTTCAAAATCATAATTGCTAGAATCACAACAGTGACAAATTTAGTAACAAGAGTCTAGGGCATCTCTAAGTGCACGCAGCTATGGAGATTCACACAAGGCATGAATATGGACACGGAGGCTAGCAATCAGCTAATTTGGGAGATACTGATAGCACGGAAACACCATCCCCTAACTGAGGTGGTTTAAGTTAGGCTGATTTTTCTAATTTGCCCTGAGGAGTGAACAGAACCAGAAAGAAGTTTTTCCACAGGACATTGCAGATCGGAGGGTTATGTTTAGGTCATCTCGCACCTAATCCAGGAGTCTACAGGGTTTAAACTCTTGTCCTACCAATAGCTTTATTCTCACACTGATAGCTCTGGTTCTGTTGCACTGGATTGCCTTGTAGCCAGATGATATTTACACTGGTATGAAATCAGAGTCAGATCCTGTAAGGCACGGAGAAAAAAAAATCCTCAAGCAATCCTGCAGTTTACCTTGCAAATATTTATGGTATGACTATGCCAATAAAAGACACACCAGGACCAATGGAGCCCCAAAAAATTCATAACTGAGGAAACAGTATTGAATTAAGTTGTGTTACGTCAGAAATAGCATTAATATTGGAAGTCTGGGCAGAATTTTGGACTGCAGACTGGATTTCTCTGATTCACAATTGCATTAAAATTAGATTGTCCGTGTTTCAAAACAACGTATTTTGTGAGCTTTACACAGAGGTATTTGCAAAACAAAGAAGGTACAGAACCATACTGTTAGGCAAAACCACCTAGGTGTTTGCAGTAATGAGGTCTCTGTGACCTTTTGGAAGGGTGCTGCTGTCTCCACCATAACAAATCCTCTAGCAGTTTTCAATTTTGGTATCCAAGGTCTCCAAAACCTTTCTGTGCTTCTTCTGCACATTATGAAAGCTGTTAGAAAAAGTCATATTAGGACAGTCAGTAGTAAAAGAAATAGTAATAAAGAAAAATCTCCCCCAGAGGCTAAAGAGTAAATCTTTCCAATGGACATTATTCGTTATGTACTTGAAATAGACCTGTTTAATTGAAACAGAATCCTAAATCCTGTTGCTCTTGAGAGGTTCAGAGGGTGTCTATTGAAGACAGTAATGCGTGGCCATTAGATAATGCAGACTAAAATTCAGCAGTGGTGCTTTCCTACCTTTCCTCTTTGAAAAGGATGAAAAGACTTGGGGGGGATTACTGAAAATAATGTGAAAATGAAAACACTGAACAATCCCTGTTCTTTGTGAAAATTCAGTAGATGTCACTTTCTTTCATAATAAAATCTCTGTCAGATCATCTTCTTGTTTAACAATTCAAAATGCTGCTACCTGTTTTTAAAAAATTATGGAATTGTAGTTTTTTGTCCAGCCAAACTGATTTTCACAAATTCTTCATCCATCTGCTTACTGTTTGAGCTACAAAGGTTAGTGACAAGGTCTGACCTGCTGGTGTCTTCCATTAGTGGCAACATAACAAAAAGCAAGAAAAACATATTTTACCACTGTGTGAGCTGTCTGTAAGGCTGGCTATCACACAGTAATACTTGTGTGTCATATCAGCCTAGCCCAGCTACCTCCAGTACTTCCATCACATTGTCCCATTTGCACAGAATCCAACCAGAGGGGGCTCCAGTCCCCAAAGAAAAGCTGAATAATGGTCTTAAACATGCAGGTATGGCTATATGAACTACAGTCTGCATAAGACTATATTACTGTCAGACTGCAGAGCAGAGATACAGCTTTGCTGAATACTTCATGTACTCATACTGATTCCCTCCAGCAGCCTGCCTTCAGCCTCAGAAGTTTTTTTAATCAATTCCTAAGTTTTCTTTGTTATGAGCACTTCAGGAGGGCTGTTTGCATGCTAGCCTGTTCTTCCACCTTTACACTTCATAAGCCTAGACTTTTCCAATCATGGTAAATTTTAAATGGTTTCAAAGACTATTTGACAAAATTGGTTTTAAACTTTGCAGATATTTTTCTCCTCTTCTTTCAGAATAAACCTGACAATGACCATAGCAATTCAAATTTATGAAGGCATATTGCAGGCATTCTCTAATGCCATTGGCTGGCTCCAAGGAAGCATGCACTATCTTAATGTTATGGAAAGCCTACTGTTCGCGAAGCGCACAGACAAGTTGATAGTCTCAAAATCTGTATTAAGATCCTGAACGGTGCTCAGCTTCTCTAGAAATTGCATCCCAAGCCCTTGTATAACAAAGTGGTCAAAGCAGTTAAGTGTGGAAGATTACAGTCTCTCCTCTCTTATTTTCTTAATACTGAAAACACTGTTATATTCTAGCCAACTTGTTTTATATTCTTTTAATAGTTATATCTCTATTGATGCTTCTGTACTTTTCTCCCCAACAGATTAAATCCAGTAGACATTAAGCAGTGGTGAAAAATGGACCAGAAATTTTCATCGCATAAAAGGATTCTTTAGTAAATATTTCATTACCTAGCAAAAGAAGAACATTTAGCAGCAGAACTCCTAAGTGTTTGCAGATATGCAAGTCTAAAAATACAGCCCCTAAAGGCCAAGATTCAGACAGATGTTTGACTTTATGTACAAAGTCATTATAGTGAAGCTGCAGTACTGTTCACAGGAAGCCTTTAAAGTAAAACTAACAGGAAATTTCAACAGAAGGATCGTTCCTTCACACAGAAAGACCAAGTCTTGCTTTCCTGCTAACAGACACAAGTGACCACTGCAGGGATTGTGGTAGAAAGACATCTAGGTACAGGACCAAAAGGTGATTTTTCTTAGAAAAATCTCAGAAAAAAATAATCTTTGAAGTCTAAGACCCAGGTTCAAAACACAGTTGACTTTCCACTTAGTAAATACAATGAATAAAATCTGGAAAATTAAGGAGTAAAGTGCAAAGCCTCTTGTAAATAGATTGAAGGAAGAGTATCTTGGGTATCTTGTTAATTTCCTTTAAATTTAAAGAACAGGTAGCTGCTAAATTTGTAATTATGCCTCTCTCTGCCTCAAAAGAGTCTTTGATGATGGTCGCTGTGTTATGCAGTGCCCCAGAGGAAAGTTTGAATTCAAAGGTCAATGTCATTTGTGCCATCATACCTGCCTGGACTGCAGTGGAAGTGAACCTAACAAATGCACCACTTGTGGAACAGGTAAGGAGGATTTCCTCTTGCAGCTTTTCCCCTTCCTTGGCCTCCAAGTTCCATTTTCTTTCTGCTCTCAGGCCCAGTTTTTAGAGCTGATAAAGTAGTGCTTTTGCTACTGATCTGCATCATAATCTTGTTTTAACCCTGAAGGTAGTTGGAACTCAATTTATTTTTAAAAAGGTACAAGAAAACACAATTCTGCATTGTCCTTGCATCTTTGTGCATTTTCCCTTGGTATATTTTGAATAGAAGCTATGTTAACAGAAACAAAAAGTCGCACCGGAAAAAAAGGACAGAAAACCTGCCTCTGGAAAAGAAAGCTCCGTCCATGCCTCGCCCAGCCTCTACACAGTATGTGCTACACTGAAATGGAGCAAGCTTGCACAAGCAGGCAGGGACCCAGGGTGCTTTCCAAAACATCTGTCTGGGGAAGGCTAGGAAACAAGGATGGTGGGTTCCACTGCAGACTGCTGTGTCCCTACAGCTGGACAAACAGGGCCTGCAAAGAGAAACTGACCCCTAACACACAAAGAAACTTGTCTTTTGGACACATTTTTATAGAGCTCAGGTTGAGAGAGAAGGTAATGTTAAAATTGTGGCTGTTCCACAAAGCAACTCTTTTCCTTTTGAAGTTCCATTTTAAAAATTATTCCCTCTCGCCTCTGTAACACCTGATGGGCAAAGAACTTGAGGCTGTTACATACAAATATGTGTAACTAGCCTGAACTGCCCTTGGAAATGAGTATTTAAGATTTAACTTTCAATTCACTTAATAAAGAGGAAATTTTGGTCAGCTTTTTCTGAGGACTCACAATGGATTCACAGCCTTTTTCCTTTCAGCTGCTATTTCCATTTCAGTCCTAGTTGTTAATGGCCCAGGATTTACTTAGTAATAAGTGTCCAGATCGCCTGAAAACACTGGTATGGCTGGCAATAATTTGTCATATTGATGATGAGACTGACTTTCTCACTTTGGGAAATGTGACTGAGTAGATGAAGTTTTCAAATGACACTTCAGGTCCAATGTGAAGGAGAAGTTTGTATAGTTGTTCCCCAAGTCCCTCCCTGTGGTAGACAGCAATATAAATTTCTGTACTTCTGCATATCAAGAAATGAAGACACTGGTGAGAGTCACACCCTGAGGAGGCTGGAAAAGATCATTCTAAAGATTTTTACATGAAAAGTAAAAGAAACAAAGTCTGAATACTTCTGCCGTGGTGCAGCAATTATTCCCTATTATAGCTGGTTTCTCTGCAGTTTCAAAAATAAATTATGGTAAACAAGTTCTTGCTCTATAGCAAAAGCAATCAAACACACTTAGCACAATAATGTAAGTAATTTATTCTCTAGGGTAAGCCATTGGAAAACTCCTCATGTTGCAGCACATGGCACGTGGCATTGTAGGTGTTTTCACAGGTTTCATTTAGAAGGATTTGAAGTAGGGGACCTCCCAGCTCCCCATGCACTGAAGAATGCTATTGATCTGGTAGCAAATAGATGTACGCTTGCTACTCATATTCAAATCTAAGTGATTACAGATTCTAGCTGTGACTGGGATGAGGATTACAGTTTAACCTAGTACAGACACAGAGTGATCCTTTCCAAAGGTGAGGTGGCAGCTTCACTTTCCTAATGGCAATTCTACATCCACAGGTACAATAGAATACAAATACTTGTATGTTCACTGCAAGGGCACTCAGTAATGGAAATCCCTCGATCCTTTCTTTATTAGTATGATGGATGCAAACAGTTATTATTCACATCTTTATGTCATAAATCTCCAGGAATGTGGAAGGTTTGAGGTCATGAAACTTTCATACATTTTAGCTCATCTGATGTAAAACAGCAAATCTAGAAATCTAGCAGTCAGTGAAAAATATTCTCATCAGCTGCAGCACCAGCGCCTAAATGTTTGGCAGCATCAGCTGCCCAAATGTCCTCTGTTGCTTAAATCTTTTCCTTTTTTTTGTTTTTTTTTTTTTTTTTTTTTGTTTTGCCACACAGATAGAAGAGGGATTGAACGTTTCCTGTATCATGGGGAGTGCAGAGAGAGCTGTCCTCCAGGTCACTACCATTCAGACCATACCTGCGTGGCTTGCTCTGGCCACTGTGAGGTGTGCCTGAACACCAGCCACTGCAAAAGATGTTTCAGAGGCTACTACCTTACTCAAAACATATGTCAGAAGCATAGTTGTAGAGAAGGTAAGCATCCTTCAGTAGGAGTTAACAAATATTCTATTTAATTTGTGTCCTGGTTTCAGCTGGGATAGAGTTAATTTTCTTTCTAGTGGCTGCTGTGTTTCAGATTTGGTAGGAATGTCAGTGCATACTGTTTTAGTTGTTGATAGGTGATATTTATACTAGTCAAGGACTTTTTTCAGGTTCCCGTAGAAGCTGAGAAGGATCATAGACAGAACAATGGAATGGCCAACGGAATATTCTGTACCGTAGACGTCATGCTTGGTGTATAAACAGGGGTTGGCTGGGGGGCAGAAATCCATGATCACTGCTGAGGTCAGGAAGGTCAACCATCTCACCAGGTGGTGAGAGCGACTTGTGTCTTGTATATTCTTTTACTATGATTGTTGTTGTTGTAGCTATTATTTTCCTTTTCCATTACTGTTCTATTAAACTGTCTTTATCTCAACATAAGAAAAGAAATTGCTGTGAATCTTTCTCCTTTTTGGATTTGGACAAGTTTATTTTTGGGGACCTTGCTGAGTGCTTCCAAGTGTTGGCCTTCCAGTATCTGGAATTAACCCAAAATTGGTGATTCGCAAAACACAGGTGAAGTGGAAGATCCTGACTCTGAAGATTGCATACCTTGTTCAGAAGGATGCCAGAACTGCAAAATGGGTAAATATTCCCTTTATGAACCTTTATCCTTATTCTTAAGGTAGGGAAAAATTATTCCTCCTCCCTGTCTTGACACAAGCCTATGTGCATGCTGCTGAGCTATTAATCACTGCTGCATTTGCTCACCAAGTAAACTGTATTTTTCCCAGTGTATTTATTTTTGAATACCATTTCTAAACTCTATCTCCAGCATAAATAAGAATAATTTTTGTATTACTTTCGCTATTAATCTCTGCAACATTTTTTTCCTGCTTGAATGCCACACTCAGGCTGAGAGATTTACTGACTTTCTGAAGCCATTGTCAGACACAGAACTTTATGAAAGACATGCAAATTTTCGAGGCCTGAAAATAGATCATTAGCCTGTGTTTTTTCTTTAAGGAAATAGACATAAGGACAGACCTTAAATTTCAAGAGCAAGTCCCTGCAATAGCAATGCTACTACCTTAAAAAAATGCTAGGACATTGATTCATTTTTCATGCTGGATTAGAAAAAGTAAGTTCCTTCTCAACATATTATGGTGTTGACAGAGAGTTTGTTGTCTTCAGATCAAAGCCATTTAACTTACTGAACTCGATCTAATCTTTCACCTTGACAGAGGATTAAAAATGTTTAAAAGATATCACTATTCATTGTTTCCACCGTATTTACATTAAGAAAATTTTATTTCCGGTGGCTGTATGGACAGATCAGCAACTCAAGACTGAGACGCAACAGGGTGACCCATCAGAAAGGCAGTCTTCACTTATGACCTCTCAGACAAATTTCTTCTCAAGAAAGCACAGAGTTTACGTAAAGTAGCACTGAATGAGTACTAATATGCCAAGATGCTTTGATAAGACCATCTGTGTCACAGAAAGTAAGACTTTCTAAAAATTCCTTGAAGGATTTTACAGAAGAAAAAAAATAGACCTGAGTTTTACTTCTTTCAGTGCAAATCTAGAGCAAATCACTGCTCTGCAAACAGTTATTTGTAATTACTACTTGTTTTCTAAAAAAAGGAACAAACTTGATTTGTTATATTTCCAAAGACCGTTTTTGAAAGTGCTAAAATTGGAGACTACCAGGACTATCCATCCTCTCCCTAATTTCAGACAGGTTTCCACAGACAAAGGAGTTCATAATGGACTCTCTGGTTTCTCCTGCCTGTGTTTTCAGGCCTGGTGTAACAGGCACTACCGTCAGTACCAGGGGTCTGAATGTTGCTATACAAAGGAGAGTGAACCGTAGGAAAGACAACTGTGAAAGAACTCATAAGGAAAAAAAACCAAATATACAAACAAAAAAAAACCCAAATCCAGAAATTAATTCCCAGCACTAGTCACAACTGTTTCAATGCTCTTTCTCCTTTTGTGTCCTTTTTCCCTGCAAAACAAGACTATCATGAATGCTCATGCATACCAAACTTATGTAACGATTTTCATCACATACTACTTACTTCTTTCTATCAGTCATCCAGTCTAATATGTCATACCATAAAATTCCCTATGTCTCTGGTGACCAGCCATTCTGCATGAATGCCGTTAAGCTTAATGCTTTCCTCTGTGACTGTAGCTTTCTATATTGCTGAATGAAGAGCTGGACGGACCAAGTTTTAACATGATTGCAACTACACTGCGGTCTTTTTTGGTATGGCATGGTTTCCAGGCTCATGTCAGCTGTCTGCTTCCTTGTGGGGAGAAAAAAGGAGAGAAGAAGTTAAAGGAGAAAAATCTTTTTCAATACCAACCTTTACTGCTGCTATCAGATATTACTTCCCCTATTGTAAAATTTTCAGTGCTCTTCACAACACTTGTGACTAAAAATTCTTTATACCTCTTCTGCAACTATTTAGTGCCAACCCTTGCTTTGAGTTGGGGTGAAATGCACTATGAATAGTAGCTTCTCTTAAAACTAATCATTGCAAGTTAAGTCAGAAGCTGATTTTCTTTGTATTTGAGCTTAATAATAATTTGAGCCTGCATAAGGAGACTATAAGACTGTTCATGGGCAGCTGACATACACAAAAAGGGGCTGTACTCATTTACCTTTGTCCTCAGAAGATCTTTCATCTCCTAAATATTAATCATTCATAATACTCACTACATATTTACTCTCAGGTTCTTGTACTTGAAGTTCTGATTTAAAATAGTCTTTCCAAAAGCTTCAAAGATCAACGGAATGGATGCAGGTGAAACAAAGACTGAATAAACTTTCACTGCTGAGTAAAGTCAGAAGTGCTAAGATGCCAGAGTTTGGTAAGAGGCATACTATTAAGGAAACTCTATGGCTGTTACGATGCATATGTTATTGAGAGTCAAAGAGGTTGGTTTAATGTTAGTTCTGTTTGGAACAGAAGCACAGCAGTGGGCTAAAAGCATATCCCAAGCAGCTTTTGCAAATTACCATTTGTCCCTGAAATAAAGCATGACCTGTAAACTTCAAACTTAAAATGAATTAGGTAGAGATGCTGTTTGCTTGTGGTTATGCTCTTAATATTCAATGAGTTTTCTAGCATATCAATAGCTTAATTCATAGATAAGATGAGCACAGTAATAGGTTTCTCATGTCTTATCAGAAAATTGATATATTTAGAGACTTTGATTAAAAATAACCAGCTGAACTGTACCTCTCGTGGAAAACAGAAATGGATTCTTTTGAAAGTTGTAAAGAAATTACACTGCCATAAAAATAACTTAAAATAGTAAAATTTCAAGGGGAGAAAATATGAAATTTGATACATCTTGTTTCACATCTTTATGGTCTTTCTACAGACTCTCTTTTTAAAATTAAGCAAACACTGCATGATTTTGCAGTCTCTTTTTGTCTTATCTTCCTTTCAACACCACTGAGGAATTTAATCTGAGTAACAACTGTAGAGCAGGAGTAGGAAAAGCATTCCAATGCTATGAACATTTCTATTAGAACTGCAGTGGAAAGCTCTGGGAAATGCTCTATTTAAAAAAAAAAAAAAAAAAAAGGAGGAAGCAAAATGTAGTAATCACAGCAATTGGAGTCAAAATTATAGTTCACATACTGAAAAGTAGTTATTCATATACAAATGCAAATACATTTCGTGCATACTTACAGATCTGCAAAAGAGTCAAGACCGTTCCCTCACAAGAAAAATCATCAGGCACCTGCTCTTTCTGAAGTGCTTTGAGATCCTTCGAAATAAACTGTAAAAGATAGATATAATTAACTTCTTTGGTTTATACCGGTACAGGATCTCTAGCTTATAGAAGCTATATAAATTTAAAAAGGAATATCAGACCACAGTGACATTATATTGTAAGCTAGGAGCAACGAAATACAAGTGATTCTCTTACTGTCTGCAAATTACAAAGCTTAGTTGATATATTTTTTCTTTTTTGTATACACAGGTCTAACTTTAAAAAGGGATACATATGCTAATTAAGATAAATGAACTGCCTATTTTCCTACTAGCCTGAAGGACAAGTAATTTTTGGCCCAAATATATTTCACGGGGCATGAAAGAATAGATTAAACCACCACCCGCAGTCTTGGGCAATGTTGTCCTGCTTTGTGAAGGCAACAAAATGAGTAAGATTTACTCTTTTCTGGCATGATGCCAGGTGCCAGCAGAAAAGAGGTAGGCTGCATGGGAAATCTCTCTTCTTGCTCAGTAGTGACCCTACAGTCACATTAAGACATACTTTTATATCATAGTTTTATATCAGTTTGATACTGTACATCCCATGTCAGACATTTCAGAGAAGAATGTAAAACCCACCCAGGTTTTACATTCTAACACTAACACTGCAGGGTAGTGTTCACCAGGCATGAGGATACAAGGAAGATTGACAGTGTTTATAAAATTTTCTGGGACCCTCAGGAAATGAAGTAAAATCTGTGTGTTTTCCTCCAAGTTAAGACCCGGTTTTGTTTTAGGGCTCTAGTGTGGTAATACATCTTTACTGTATCTACACTGAAGGTCTAAAAGCAAAGATAGGGACTGTCAGGGAGACTTAATCAAGGACAGATAAGTCTTTGTAGTTTAAATACAGATGACGCTTTCTTTTAAATTCAGGTGATACTTTTCTTTCTGATTCACTTCATAAATTTGGAGGCTGCTCATATTTTAAGGAGATAAAGAATCTTTAATGCTCACAGACACCATTCTGCCCTCAGACACTATTAAATGCTGGCATACGTAATAGGGAAATTGCCTGAGAAGCACTAATCCCAAAAGTATCTATGGCTTTGTGTATAGTGTCAAAGCAATGGCTACGCGTAGCAGGGTTCAGCTCCTTACCTTCTTCTGCCCACATGCTCTCGAATGCATCTGACTGCTTGCTGCCTTACTAGCCCAATTGGCACGCTCAAGCAGGTGGCATTCCATGAGATCTGAAAGGCAGACTCTTGCACAGGTATTGGAAACTGAAGTGAGAGCGAAAGACAAGTCAAGTCTTAAGGGTGACTTCAATACGTAAACTTAATCCTAAATTCTTACAAGCTTCAAATACATTCCTACTGTTGTGCAAGCAAACGCAAACACAAAATTGGACAAACAGTCTGTAAGAAAGTGTGCTGAATAAATTTCAAGTCCACACTTCCAGGATTATCTTTATTACTTTGGTACCTCAGGTCTGATAACCCAATTTTGGACACTCTGGACCTACTTTCTTGAGTACCAATGAGCTATTTCTCCCTCTAATGCAGCTAGATCTGTGGGAACTGCAGGTCTTCATCACCTCTGGACATCAGGCCGTGATTAAATTTTAATGACTTGTCTTTTGGTGCGCACCAGAAAACACCATGAAGTCTACAAAATTAAATACAGTTTCCTTCACAAAGGTAGCTTTTGAAAGAGAAAGTTCTGACGAAACAATGTAATTAAGGAGGAGGGTTGTCTTTGTGCCATTGCAACATCTACCTTCTACCTCTCAATGCAAATTTAGATCACTTCAGAATACCACCCATATTTTTTCCAAACTTTTAAAACTGTAATGAGTTTCAGAATCTTTCTTCAGAGTCAAACTTACATTTTTAGAATGCAGTCAGCTGTAAGCAAACACTCAGGACAAGAAAAGAACACTAAGGTAAAACTGCAAAATTTGAGCCACTTAAAGTAAATATTCTAAGAGAATTTCAGAGTCAATACAACTCAAGAACATAACAGCCCTCAATATCCACATTTGATATGTCTAAAATACAACACATGGACCAGAGTGTTTTTCAAACACTTTCATCTCTCTCTTTCTTTCTAATTATACAATTTGCATTTGCCCTTTTGCGCCTACATAATGAACAGACACAAAATATGAGTATTTATGAAGATAAGTGATAAACTTCTCTGATATGCAATATCTACAGACTGGCATATGTACGCTTCACAAGCAGAAACTGCTGCCCTATTAACCAATAATGGTAACTATGAGCACCTGGTTCACTGAGGAGCTAAACGTTTGCAGCACATGGAGCTCAGGTGGATCATTGGTAGATTCGCAGGAGTCAACAGAAGGATAGGCCTCCCTCTCAGAAGGGATTGTGAAAGTCAGGCTTTGTCCCAATTTGTTTGCCTTCCTGCCAGTGTCCTCCCATGGAGCTATGCATTCCTGATCCAATTCTTACTCGCCCACTTGCTGATTCACTTCCACTCACCTCAACCAACTTGCGAAAGTACGACATGTTGTGATATGAATGCTTCTCACGGCTTCCCAGAGATTACCTCATCTCCATGTAGCAAAATACCATGTATATTGCCTTTTGACCCATCCCAGGTTCTGCAGAGAGCAGCACAACGTGGCTTTTCCAGCTTTTGCAACAGGATTATTTTCAAAGGCTAACAGAATAAAGCGCTCCTCAGTGAGGGTGCAGAGTGAAGAACGCTCAGAATAGCCACCACACTTCTCCCTTTTCAAGGATACGCTTGCCTTACAAAAGAGGCAAACACTGAGAAACCCCAAAGAGCAGTGTCCCTGAGAATAAAAGCCTACAAAACAGGCATCTAGGCCAAAACGTGACTCTATTTTAGCAAAGTAAAGCCTGAGCAACTCTCAAAGGTTATCCAGAACATAACTATTTAGTTTGGTCTGGGTTACAAGGTCTGTGTACAAACATACAGCTATAAAGGCAGAAAGTGAGACTCAATAATCCAAATGCTCCATGAGATCAATTAAACGGAGGGAGACGGGGGAAAATACAGTCTATAAGGTAGTGAGAGTGAGAGAAAAGGTATTTGGAGAAGATTTAAGGAAACTGTGAGATAGCTGAAAGGGCAGCACTGTGAACAGACTCAAACTCAGGTACAGATTGCAATTCTGGCAGTTGTGCTCATGATTAATGAGTAAAAAGTGATCTGGTACCCCTAGCAACCTAAGAAACACAAAGGAAAACTTCATTTCTTCAAACCTTCCCTGATGATGAATAGACCTTGGCTTTCAAAATACCAGAGAAAATTATGATAAGGATCCTTTTTTATCTCAGAGTAAATCTTCCTCAAGAGGTTAATCTTGCAGAATAGGTTTTAGATTTGCAGATAATAGGACTCGTTTCCACAGGCTTCTGGAATGAGAATATGCAATCTGTGCAAAAGGAATACCCAGCAAGATTTGGAACTGTTCTTTTCTGATTTTTAGGATGACATTTCAGTGTAGGCAGAACATTACATCAGAGGATGTTGTCTTTCCTAGAGTATAGGTAAAAGAGAATTTTGTTGCACAGTGAAGATACAAGATGTATGTATCAAAGAAAACACGCTCTCTTTGAAATTTTTATTTCTCTGAGAAAGAAAATTACTTCCTGGACAAAATCCAGACTTGGGGCAAGTCATTGGAAAAACTGAAGATACGAGATTGAACCATGAGTTCTGTGAACACATAATACTCCAGATTTTAGTTTAGAGTTCTCTGTAGAAATAAGAACACAGAAGAAAAATACTGCATCAGACCAAAAGTTCATCTAGCTCAGTAGCCACTGACCAAACATTTTTGAGCTTCATGTGTGGTGTAAATCTCACTACAGCACTGGTCAACTATGTCTGGTGAGCCATTCTGACTCTGTATTTACTTTTTAAGCCAGTTTTTAAAATTTTCTATTCCTTAAAGTTTCCTGATCTCATCGCTTTCCCGCAGTGAACTCTGTCCCCAGATTTGATGCATTTATCAACATACATACAAGTATTTATGTATTTATCAACATTTCACCTCAGTCATACAAACCGTGGAACTATTCCAGGTAATGCATATTATCATGTTGGTCTTTGGTTTCATTTCATCTTATCTGCACTTCATGTCTACTTCTAACTGCAACATACTAAAATCATTATTTGATCAAGAAAATATTCCTCATTCCCTTTATTTTATCAATGAAATACAGCAACAGCAAGTGACATTATTCCCCTTTTAGAGTAAGGTAATTGAAATTAGACCGGTGTGATTTTTATAGTTAATCTGCTTTACAGCAATAATAACACTCAGAACATTGTTTTGTTTTATTTGTCTCATTTTCATCCTAATTAAAGGTAGTTTTATTTTAAATAAAAAAAAAATACAAAAAACTAAATAGACAAAATTTTAGTAAAAGTATATTTTTTGCAAGAGATGAAGTCTATCCAAAGTATTTTTTTTCTTTTTTGCCTTAAAAATAAGTATTTTTTAATTCATTAAATATCTTGGCTGAATCAAAGTTGTAGGTTTTGGCCAGAGCAAGTACTGATGCCATTTTTCCCCCATATAAATCTAACTGACAACAGAACACAGCTTTTTCCTTGGTTAAAATTCACAATCTCTTCTTCTTCCATCTCCTGGTAACATGGCTTGTCAAAATAAATTATGATGTCAGAAATGAGAAAAAAGAAGATAAAGCTGATTTACTGACAAAAAGAAAAAAAAAAAAAATACGTGAAAAACCAACCAAATAGACACAGACAAATACCTTCCCACACAAACTGGAAGATCCAAACCAGAGTCCTTCGTTTCATAACAGAAATCTTATTTTTTAAAGCTTACCGAAAGCTGAGTTTTCAGTTAGATCCCTGTCTAGTCAAAAATCCTATTATGTTTGGATTGTAAATTTCAGTTATTTTAATTGAGTTGCCATAAAAACTAAAGAAAAAATGGTCTAAGGTAGTTAAAATATATAATTACTCTTGTTGGTGATGTAGTACAATTTATAGTACGTTTTTTAGATTATTGTAAATTATTGTTCAGGGGAATGTAAAAGGCAAATAAAATCTAGCAGTAACTGTTGAAATTAAACAATTACTGCAGGCTGGCCCTTCAAGGAAAACTGCAATGTAATATAAAATCATTTTCAGTCATTACATTTAATTAAACTGGAAAAGAAAGGTAAACCAAGCATTAAGTCCCAGGCAGTGAATATCCTGAACTTCTCCTGAATGCAAAAAAAGTTGAGTGTATTGAGCACATTCTAGGCTCACGGCTGAGCCAATAAATAGTTCAGGAAATTTAATTTTAAAAAAAGTTCATAAACAAAACAGGAAGCTAAAATAAAAGTTACAGTCTAAATACAGATCCTGCAAAATGTACCCTTGCACTTAACTTCAACTCCCAGCTTTATTGTATACAGTAGATAAAGTCAAGCATGCATACGAGTCATTGCAAGATCTGGGTCTAATTAGATGGGATACCTTGAGTAAGTGCTACTCAAAAATACAGAGGGCTAGCCATGTGAAGGTTCCAGAATCAGGATCTGTCTAAATACCATGAGCACTCAAACATAGTGAAACAGTGACAGGGGTTTCCAAAATGCTCTGGAGCTTGTTTTTAATATAGGTGAAATTATGTACTAGATATTTCATTAAGCCTCTACAATTGCTTACAGTGTTCCTTTACAGATTTGAACAAAAATAGCCTTCCAGCACAACAATGCTATGCTTGTAACGCTAATGTCCGTACTTCCCTCCTGGCGCAGAAAAAAACACTAATTCGTTTCAAATCAGAGAGTTCCAACAGAATGCATGAATATTTGGCCTTTGACCAATATTTAAGATTTGCATGTACCTTTTCTGTATTATAACATAGCTGCACTCCAAATGTATTGTACTTGAGAAGGGCAGGGGGTGGAGGAGGGAACAGGAAGAGCAGTTTATTACAGACAAGGAAAGAAACCAAACGACTTTTTCTATGAACTCTAGATGATCTTTACTTATCTAAGAAAACTGCAATAAAACCAGAAAGTCACAGAGGACTTGTTTGTCTCTGAGGCCTTATATTTTAAAATGGTTGAATCCTGCTTCCAACGCTGTCAAGATCACTTTTGTTTCTGTCTTCAAAAGAGTGGCATAGGCTCAACATAGTGGAAATCAATGCAAATGGAAGCTGTAAAATACAGGTAAAATATTAGCAGTTCTCATGACAAGAAGCCTTTTGGAGCATGACATAGTAACCAACCCACTTTGCACCACCGAGATCTCATTATTTTATGGGCAAGTGAAGGTCTCAGTGAGTACAGGATGCTTGTTAGTGCTAGTCCAAGAACTGATTGTGACAGGTTTTAAAGGAGCTGCTGTTGAAGAACTACACATATATATCCATAAAATTCCCTAGACTTAGTTCATTCTTAAAATTCATTTCCAAGATTTTGGAAACACAGAGTGTGTTAAATATCAAATTTGCTATTGCAGGAACAGCATATTTAGTTTTCTCTCTCCCTGCTAACAGACAGTTACCCTCTTTGCATTCCTTTCTAAAATATGTTCATTATTGCTCAACAGTTTAAATTCTGAAACTATGACTAAGTTTAGAGAGTGGTAGAGCTTCTATTTAGTGCTTATGTCTTTAAGAGAAAGAACAATTGTTCCGTAAGGGTTGATAAATAACATAATATAGTAGACAAACTGGCAAATGAACTTGGGGTGCGCTACCCCAATGACTGCATGTTTTTGTTTTACAAAATTGTCAAGAAATTCTCCCCTGGGCTCCAAAATCTTAGGTTTGAAGAAAGACTTAGTGCATTCCCAAGTGAAATACAGCAAACCAGTTATTCCTACAAAATTTGTGGCCTTCTAATAAGGTATTTACTATTACCAGTTCTGACTAAGCTTTGTGTAAGCAGGGGGATGCAAGTGGTATTTGTGATACTTTTTTTTGCTCTCTCCACAATAGATATCCTAATCCGCAATCTAAACGAACTGTTTTTACCCTTTCATTCCTAGATACTTTATCTTAGATCCTAAACCAACTCAAAATACACAGTCTTTACTTAATGGTCACTTACTTAATACTTAATTTTTCTAATCTTTTTCCAGAAGACAACCAGACATTGTGTCTTTGTTTGCAGTTACTGCTGAGATCTGTCTGAAACTGAGCTATATAGATAGTCAACCATACAGGCAAAACTGAGAGGGCAGTTAGGAAAGAAAAATGTCATCAGAAACTCCCACAGGCAAGAGAGGAAAGGGTCCTTTCTTCATAAAAGCCAGAAAGTACATGGAGAGTTAGTCATTAAACCCACAAGCAACCCCAGTAATTTTAACAATGTCTCTTTGATGCATACTCAACTTTTTCCATCAGTGAAACATAAGGACTGTATGTGCCAGTGCCATGACAATTTTCAAAAGGTATACACGTGCTTATTTATCACCATATCAGCCAGGCTCCTAACAATGGAAGGAAAAAAACACACACAAATTAATTGGGGAAAAAAATATCTCAGGAAGTGTCCTTATGCAGAAACAGTACTAGTATTTCAGAAATCATTCAAAAAGAAGCCCTGGACAAACCAAATGTCTTTTATCTAGAAGTAAAGGAAGACTTCGTAGAAAATATTTCCATATTGTAAGAGTATTTTGTGTCTTAACATAAAAACTAATGCAAAGAACACTAGATCAGGTGATTGCTGTTTCGGTTTGTGCTCTAAACAGTAAAGAGAATATTTTCACAGATCTGCAACATTTCTGGGTAAAACTTTACACCTCATAAATAAATTGCTAGAACTACTTGCAAAACCAAGTCCATGTTGCCTAATAAGTTTGCGTGTGTAAAGTGTGATTTATTGTAGATACAGTTCAAACAGACTCAGTGAAAATTTTGCCTTATGAGTACTATTAATATCAAAAATAATTTATAGGTACTTCATAGGAGAGCGGTTTATAAATATATTCGACCAGGTTGTTCCGTTTCCTTCCAGTCTGCTCCCTTTGGGATACTTGAGTAAGGTAAAAGAAATACAAAGGTAACAGAAGATAATGGAAGGTTATAGAAAATACTCTTCACTTTGTGTGAGCATAGAGCCATGTCAATCTTTGTAACAGTCTTAAGAAGTTGTATAACATTTCTTCTGTTCATTCAACAAAAATTTTTAATGCGAAAAATTAGTTTTCTGAAAGTAAAGTTTACCCAAATGCCGTGCCCTCCACCTCCCCTCCCCCCCATTATAGAAAGGTATTTGTCTAGCTAAGGATTTTTTAGATTAAACTGGTTACTAACATGTTTTTGAAAAGTTTGCTTTTAGAGGTGCCAAAACCTTTTAACTTATCTCTGCAACAAATAAAGAAATAGGATGAAACTACAGATTTGGATAGCTTAGAGTCTCATTTTAAGAGTTCATTTTGCCCAACTTGAGCTCCTGGGAAGGTTCTGCTTTTCAGAACAGCTCTTCCTCAAGCACTCGGCACCTTCTAGCTACCTTATGCTGAGGACTCAAGTCACAAGTCACTGCAAAAATATAAGCCAGGACCTGATTGTGGAAAAGTTTATCTCCAAAAATTGTAAACAGAGATTCAGAGGTGATAATGTTTTAGTTATGGTTGTGGTGGTTTTAACGTGAGAGATAGTAACATAAAAATGGTGTAGCAACAATTCTTTTCACCATTTTTTTTTAAACTCTGATTATTATTTACATAATTTCACGTTTTTCATTTCAGATGACCAACGAATCTGTATAACATGTATACAGAACTACTATATGTAAGTATAGCTCTTCATGCCTATACATTTTTCTGAAGCAAAAATGTGTGCTTCACTGCCTAGATCTGTATGTTATCCCATTCCTTTTAAGTGTTGCCTATCTGAGAACAGTAACTTTGGAAAAAGGCTTGGAAAATGCTGAAAAACTAGCCAATCGCTCACCACCATGGCCTTTAAAATCTTATGGACTGATGTGAACTTTCCATATGCAAAGAGAGGAATATGGAACAGAAAGAGTCTAAAAGTGGAACAGTGCCTCTGGATTTGGAACTAGTATGCTCTCAGCATATTGTGTCCAATTTTGGTAGTTGCAGTTCAGCAGGCACACTTAAAAATGTAAGGAGGTTAAGGAAAAAATACATAGGTTAATTGAAAGTGTAACTTAAACCAAAGAAAAGAACTCTCCTGCTTTTCAAAGGGACAGTTATGAGATCTCTGTAAAAATTACCATGACAAAAGAAAATGTTGATTAAAAGGCTATTCAATTTAGCTTATATATTTTTACAAGTGATCAGCTCTTTACAACCATAATATAGTAATTTCTAATTAAGCATGCATTTGGTTTTATGCCTATGTTTAAAAAAGAAAATTGAATTATTTATACTTAAGAACGCTGAGATTAGAAAACATGACTTGTTAATATTTACCGGTTGAATAAGTAACAGAGCTACAAATACACTTCGAATCTATCATTAGAGGAATAATTTCTGTTCATGGGGATGAGAATAGAGCGTTACCATTACCATACCTAGAGACATAAATGAAACAAACTCACCTCAAAAGGAACTTGCTAATGATGTTCTACTTTATCTTACAGGTATAAGCAGCGTTGTTATAAATACTGCCCAGAAAATACTTACAGAGACGAAAGTTCTCTGCAATGTAGAGAGTGTCCTAGCAACTGTGATAGCTGTGACAAGGACAAGTGTGACTCGTGTAAAGAAGGCTTTTATCTCTCAGGTAAGCAAAGTACCAAGTATGGCATATAAAGGAAAGTATTTTGGACTGTTTCTTCAGAGAACGAGTCTGGACTCAGCTTCTCAAATTCATAAATCTTTTCTATGGCAAATAGTGGAGGCTGAGGGGAGTTAGCACTTTGCAGAATTGAGTCCCTAGCATAAACATAAGGTGGTTATGTTAGCCAATAGAGTTATTTGATTCAAAAGCTCCATATATTTGACTACAAATTTCCACTTTTTTTTTCTAGTTTTGTTTTTAATGCATTTCCACTCTTTTGGGCAAGTACAAAAAATATGTAGTTGATTCAGACTTTGTGAAAGGAGGGGGTTTTGACTCACAGAAAGACATGGAAACGCTTCCTTACTCTGTGCAAGTCTAGTTTTACTTTGACTTTCAGGACCACATAAAGTAACAAGCCTTAAACACTCTGACATGAGCTCAGTTAAAACCACTAAATTCCACATCAGATTCACACAAGACCAGGAATCTTTTAGCTTTATTACGAAGCCATAAATCAGGCAGGTCTGGTTCAGACATGGTGCCAAATATGAATCACAGGAAACCTTGTGCATTGCCTGCTGAAAGTGCCAGTAGAGAAGTACAAAAGCATCATGCTCATGGAAAATTCTGTGGTCACAACCTGAGGTGATCTGGTTGTCTACATTTTTTTTAATTGAAATTGGAGGAAGCTCAAGAAGCTATCAGTGTAACAACTTCTATGGGCTTCACTGCAGTATGCCGACCGTTAAATTTAATCAGATTTACCTAACTTTAGCTTTACATTCACTAGAAACTAGAGATTCACTTAATCCTCAAAATGTGCATGTATCTAAAAACTTTTGGGAATTCTGGACTTAGATTTTGTATTGGGCCAGTATAAAAGTTTGGACTCCAGCATAAAATTTTTGTTCAGATTCAGACTTCCGTAAGATTTGTATATGCCAGTATTTAGGGTATGGATGAAAACCGATCTAGATATAAATTTAAGTGCAGATTGGTTGGAAGGCTGTGAAGTTTGCACAAGCAACTGAGCTGAATTTAAATTTCATGCCAAAAAATTGGAGTTTATATAGCTACAAAAAGTTTAATGAGTTCTTATAAGCTGGGTTTTTTTCAACCGTTTCTGGCAGGAGACAGAGAGATGCTATAGGTGTGGTACCCCCTTGTTAGGATTAATAGGGGTCAGTAGACACCGTGATGCCAGGCTCTGTTTCTGTTGCAGGCGGCACATGTGTGAGTGAGTGTGGTGACGGCTTCTTCACTGATGACATCTCTAGAGAATGCGAACCTTGCCACAGGAGCTGTGCAACCTGTGTTGGGTACAGCTATAAGAACTGTACTGGGTGCAAAAACAGTTTCCAGCTATCTCATGGGCGCTGTCTGAATCCAAGAAATTCTCCACCCGATGGGAAGTTCTGGAATGGTAAGTTGCAACAGATCCCTTAATCTTTTCTGTTTCTCTGAAGACTACTAGAAGTTGTAGAAAGAGGATACCAAGGTCTTGCATCTAGAGTGAAACTGTGCTTTTGTCAAACCCACTGTGATTTTAAAAATATACTGACCAAAAACATTGGTTTCACAGAGCGAAATTCATTTTCCTGCAAATAGCCTAACATTTTAATACAACTTAGGTGTTCCTTATCTGGGAGTTGTCTTACCTGGACAGATAAAAGTTTAAAAATAAAAGATAATAATATAGAAAAGATAAAATATAGATAATGGATAATAGATTAATCTACTGGGAGTTCCTTACCTAAAGTATTGGGAGCTTTATAGGCTATGTTATTCCCTACACAGAAGTGAATGTAAATTGTAGCAAACAGAAAATAATAAAATGTATGTGTGTGTGTGCGTGTACTGTGTGTTTAAAAGCAAGCTCTCTTCTTTACCTTTCTCCCCACAGCGCAGGCATGCACCACCACTCTAAGGGACCAAACACAAGATGTAGAACTACATTCTGCAGTTCTTGTCCTATCTTGGCCATTTCCATGACCTTCACAAAATAATCAGTTCTTTCTTGGCTCCCTGATCTGTAGCATAGGAAAGACAACTATCCGTTAAAAAAAAAAATTGGAAGGAAAATGTTTTTAGAATTTAAAGTTGTTGAAGGGAATGATCTGTATTAATTTTTTTAATTATTTTCCTTCATAAACGTCTTCAAATGCATGCCTGTACTGTCACAAATTGTTTGTTAAGAAAGTATTAAATGAAAAGTGTATAGTAGAATATCTGTCATTCCCATTTTGTCAGTTATATAAAGTACAACTGAATAGGTTATATTACCAAATGAGGCAGTGCTAATAGTGAATTTATCCCCCAGCACACAAATTAAAGCTCATTTGCTATGAATATTCATTTTTTTAAAGTGAAACCATTACAGCACATGGAATCTCGATAGTTAGGATTGCAAGTGGCACTTTTTAGTTGTATGAACGCCATACAAAGGGTAAAATTTCCTCTAGAGTTTCAATAGCTGATTTGCTGATCACAGTAAACAAAGAGGAAAGTCAGTGTCGTATAATCCTTTCACTCTTTTTACAGTTGTAAAGCATTATTTGGAGTAACACATCCAGTTTTGGGCACAGCGCTTAAAGAAAGAAGTGGGCCTGTTAGAGTGGAAACAGTGAGGATTACCAGAAATCTAGGGAAAAGATTATTTACAATGAAAGGTTGAGATAAATGAGGCGCTTGGGTCTAAATGAGAATGCTAAGAGGAACACAATCACAAAGAAGAATGGAATAGATTGGGTCTCTGTAAGTGTGGTAAACAGAACTTAAAATGCAGAAAAGGAGTATTAAATTTGGCATTGGAAAAAAAGGGGATTTTCAAATGGAATAATGTAGTAGTAGTAGTAGAATATTTGAGGAGGTTTTGGGGTTTCCATCACTAGGGATCTTTAAGAACACATGAAGAGCATCTGACAGGGATGTTTACTGAGTGGAGCAAGAGACTAGATTACTTAAGGGCCCTTACAGCTTTATTTTCTATCAAATACAAATTTTCTTCTGACTCCTGTATCTTTATTAGACTAAAACACATCAAAGAATTACTATCCTTAGATCTATATGACCTTGCATTAAATATTAAAATATACTAACAAATATTTTCAGAAAAGACATTGACCATTCCTATTCATTGCCTATCTATGGAGAAATGTTGCATCAAAAGGAATAACATTTCTTCACTTCAGAAAAAGATCAGAGAGGCCTAAAAAGGAGAAATATTAATAGAAAGTTTGTGTCCTCTATGCATTTCCTTGTGTTTCATCCATATGAGTAAGTATTCTTTCAATTTCAGACTGTCTACCTCAGACCCATGGAAAGGGCACATCTGCAATTTAGTCTATCTATTGGTTATCTATTTCTCATGCTGTCAAACAAGGTGACTCATTGTCAGCTTTTTGCTTTTGAGCAGGCAGCTGATGCGGTTCTGTACATATCAGCATTGCTGTGCTGTGAAACCTCTGTCTTGCATACGGTTTCTCTTTCCTTCCAGTGATTAAAATACATCTTACTTAGAGGCATTTCAACTGTGAGATATGTCTCTCAGAGTTGTGCTGACTTGAACATTAATGACTGCTCCAAAGTCACAGGATTCCTGCTGCAGCTGGTGATGGGAGCCCAGGGAACCTGGCTGGAGGCTCTTCACCTTCTCTTGAATAGACTTGCTGAGATTCCTGCAGCGTGGCAGCAGCTGTGCCATGTAACTGCCGAGAAAGTGATGTTGAACTTAGTGATATCTTGAACACTTTCTCACCAGGGTAGACTTCCAAATAGTAGTAACCTTCAAGTCAAAATGTTCATGAAATCGTCACTGTCTTTACACAAGTTACACTCTGAATAACTACATTTATCAACAGTTTGTGAGGTTTCTTGCTCAGATACTGTAAGATCATCTGGTTCTCATAACTAATTTTCATTTGCTAGTTAACAACAAAATCTAAATTATTGTCTTTTTGGCTAGAATATCACACTTTAACTCATTTCTTTTGATGATGCATTCAAGAGGCAGATGTCAGCTGAGTCTAGATTTCCAACTGTGGCATCTGTATTTGAAATTGTCATTCCATGCTGAAGATCCTTAATAAAAAATAAAGGATTCATGCAGGACCAAACCACATTTAACTCTAGCAGTATGTCACACTAATAGGGTAGTTCCTAGTTAGAGACTGCAGAACATTTCACACCCTGAAAATGTTTTGAAATACATGGATAATTTTAAAAGAAAAAAAAAAGAAAAAGAAACAAAGTTTCACTACCTGTTCTAATTATTTTCTTCATTGTCAAAAGCCTTCTGAAAACCAATAAAATTAAGTAGAGACAGACACTGTCTTTTATTGTTTTGTTCAACAATACTGTAGGATTGGTACAAGAATTGACAAAATGAAAACCCATCTGTGTTCCTTGAAACTTACTGTCAATGAGGATTCTGGCTGGCATACCTGTACATACCTGGCCTGAAACAATGATCTCTCTCAGATCTTCTTAAGCATATCTGTAGGGAATCCTTTTTTCCATTATTTATGTTAAAGAAGATTATGGGGACAGAGGAAATACTTTTTCTTTTATACCTTAGTGCAAAGTCATGGCATCTTTCCAAGTTTTTCACTGCTTCCTCTGGGTAGATCTCGAAATAATTTAACCCAGTTTACTTTTTTAGCTCTTTAGCTTGTTTTACAGCTACTTCAATTTTCTCCAGAGCCATTTCTATGTAGCAAAATATTAGGATCTTGCATCTCATCTGTTGTCTGAGGGTAGCCATTCATGCAGCATGGGCATGGTTCAAGAAGCTTGTCCATTCTTCAGGGGGTATTAGCAGACTCAGGTTTGTTCAGCAGCCCAGTGTGGGCAAGACTGTGGCTGAGATTTGGCTTTTGGCTCTCATCCTTTCTGTTCGTTTATCAATACATGCCTCTTCCACTGCGTGCTCAGTGTCCTCAACACATTTACAGTGGTGCAGCACCATGGCAGAGCTGCCTCTGCTCAAGCTAAAAAGTCTAATTAAAGAGTACAGGCCAGACAATTATTAGTCCTCCCAGTTTGGGGGATTGAGCTGGGGGCGGGGGCCAAGTATGAAATAAACAACCTCACCCGTGTCATGGGAATGAAGATGAAGTCGCACCAAGCTCATCCTCAGCACATGCCCTGCCCCAGACAATGCAGGAAGACAACACAATGAGGAAGATAGAAAAAATTTCCAAATCCGGTAGTTTACGTCAGCTTTTACTACATTAGTCTTCTATTTACTCTTTTTCTTTAGAAATGATACTAACAGAGAGTTGAGGTATTAGACCTTGAACTGTATTTACAAATAATGAAGCCATTTCTCTTTGGCTCTTCCAGTCACATGGATTCAGTGGGTTCCACTGTGGTTTTAGTGACTGTGTTGACGTACCATATGGGACAAAGTGAGTTTTGTGAAACAAAGACAGTTGTTTTGTTTGGTTCCAAGGCTAACATAAATTAAAGGACAGCACATCAGAGCCTGCCATGGAGAAACCAACACAGAGTCTGACTTTCTTCGCAATTTGAGAGACTAGTCCATCTAGGTGAGGATTAAAACCTTTGTGAATATGGAACAGACTTTTTTTCCATGTTTGAACTTTCACTTCTATTTCTTATGCAAGGATAAATGACAGACCACTCATGAATTTTTATGAGCACACACTCCAACAACCAAAACATTATACAAAAAACCAACTTTCTAAATGATATTTACTTTGGGGGTATACTCCACTGGGCAAACAGTTCAACTCATATCAGGAATCATTAATAAGTCATATCCAGGTCTGAAATATGAAACAGACCATGTCTGTTATCCAGGCTTTTAAAAAGACAGGGCAAGCCAAGAAAGGAAAAAAAAAAAGGAAGGAAAAAAAAAAAGAGAGAGAGATCGAGCTCTGTGTTTTTAGCGTGAAACATCTGTATTTTATCTCATGTACCAGATGATGAAATGACTTTGGAAGCCAGGAGACACACTAGTGTAAGCTTGATTCACCAAGTGAGTACACACACCCTTTCAACTGGATTAGACGTTTTGCACTAAAAACTCGTTTGTTCGTGGGTTACATGGTTTAGTCTACCACATTCTTCTGAAAAGTTCAAAAGGGAAACAATGGGTATGGAATGAGGTCTGTTTCTGATGCAAACTCAGAATGGAATATGTGCTTCTTTACATGCAGATAATATATGCTGTAGTAAATTACACAGCTAATAGCAGCTGGTTCTGTTTACTATTACATACCGCCCCCAATAATAAGAGCAACCTCCCACAAGCAGCCATTGACCAACTGCATCCATCTTGCACATTTTACTTTTCCTAAACACAGAGTAAAACAAAAACAGTAAAAAAGTACTGTTTGAGAGAAAACAATAATTCAGGCTTTGAGAAGATTATTTAAAAGGACCTTAATGCAGCTATGTAGATACACATATAAAGGTCTCAGAATATGGAGGGGAAAAAAAAAAGAATGGGGTGGGCAGAAGACAGTAGAGAAATCATCAGCAGGAGAGAATGGGTCATAGTCTTCCAAATGTGAAAATGTTATGACATTTAAAGTGCAGAATTAGAGCACCATGGGAACAGTTAGAAGACCTTCTTAAGCATCATTCATATGTGAAATTTCATGTTGCTAGAGGCAAGCAAAAATTATTCATTATCCCATATGTTCTTAGGCATGCCAATGTCATATTCTAGCTATTTGTTTGCAAAGTAATACTATGGTTGTTATAAAATAACTAGATTGGGAATTAATGGTTATTGGGGATTGTGGTTTACTTCTCAGTACTCCTATAGTTTCCTTAAATTTACAGTTCACATAAGTCTTCAAAATGGGATAGGTCTAGTATTTTATTACATGTGTATATTGTTTCCATTATGTTTTACCGTGTCTATGTAATTGTAATTACCTCATGGAGATAACGTAACCTGGATTTTTGCTTTTATTCATGACTGTATCCGTTTTGCAAGGCCAGTGCCACCCACAGAATAAAATCTAAAAAACTAAGTAGCATCTCCACCGGATCACATTCAAATCACATCTCACTATACAGTGTAAAAGCTAGATAGGTCATCTTCTAAAAAGAATACATTTGCAGTTACAAACAGCCATGGCACTTCATTTCCTCCTGCATTCTTTACTGCAGCAATTGTGCCATGGTCCATCAATAAAATATGCTGTAAAAATACTCTCCTTGTAGAAGTCAATGTCTAGAAGCTAAGGGTATTAACAAATGTACACAGGGAGCTACTTTGATAGCATCTTAAAAATACAAGTTTTTAAGTCTCCCTTTTACTCATAGAAGAGCATAAAAAAATAAGATTTAAAGTTAAGAAAATAAACCATCTTTTATCAGTCTGAACACTTACTGCTTGCACTATCTGGCATAGAGATCCGTTGTCCTTAAGGAGCAGGTAGAGAGAGCAAGATGGACAGCACAAAGACTGTACACTAGCATAGTATATAGTAGTAGGGTATATACTAGTAAGAAGTCTTAAAATACAGTTGTGGGCTTAAATGAAATTAAGGAGGGACCATAAAGTACTTCAAATGCTATTATATTTAAAGGCATATCTCTTTAGATACGGCCATATCTCTGCTCATATGCCCTCAGGTTTGTAGAGGGTTTCGTGTTGGGTTTCTTTAATAAAATTTACATTTTCCAGGACCAGTGGTGAGCATGTGAGAGGGACTACATTTCTTTCCGCATGGACTTACGTTTTTCACCCTGAATATTTTTGTGGACTCATTTAGTCTTTCTCTAAAATCAGATTGAAAAAATCTGGGAGCTCAAAGTAAGATCACTTAAGCAAACAGAAAGGAAATACAGGGACATTGTGTTGAAAGGAGCTAAAATTTCACTAATTTTTTCCTTAATTCAGTTTGGGGTCACAGTTAAAGTCTTACAGTATTAGGTTTCAAGAAACTCTGCCATTGTCTCATTTATGTTGCTCAAGCCCAAATGAGACAAGAAAATAAAAAATACATATTTTCCCTGCCCTCCCAGTTTGATAATCCCTTGAATAGACTGAATGGACAAAAGCACTATGGTAGCTTCAGAGCTGCAGTAAACCTTAGCTCAAGAAATGGCACTGCAATTTTCTCAGTTTCTAGAAAGAAATAGGCGAGATGTAGCTGGGTGTATGTCAAAGTTGTTACTCATTCTGACAAAGGCATAAGAATCAATGTGACATTGAGTCAGATTTTGGCCTGAATAGAGTTTAAATAGAAGCCGTTTTTGTTTTGGGGGAAAAAAAATAATAAAATAATTAAAAAAAAAACCACCAAGAAAGGATATAAGCTTAAGGATAAAAACAGCTCAGTGGGTCTGAAAAGGTCATATGTTTTGGCCTTTAAAAAAAAGAAGAGCAGAACAGTATAATAATAGAATACAGTGTACTTTCAGAATCAATGTCCCACTTTTGGAATGTAGGAGGTTTACACCTCTACATGTTAGACTTATGGCTTCTACATTTACAAGTTTCATCCGCAATGCTAAGAGCTACAGAATGAAATTTTAAAGGAAAGCTTGTTGAATCCTCAAGTACAGAATGGCATCCTTTATAGGAAAGCAAAATACAACCCAACAGCTAAAAACAATCATTTCCAAGCTTTCTATTTATCATCAGCCCAAAGAGCAAGGAAATACATTTTTCATGACCATTTTTCAGCTTTGTAAGGCTATTCTTTGGAAAGCTCTGGTTATATTTTTGCAAGTACTTTGCACAGGTTTTCATAAACGCATCTCTTGCATCACATTTACCCATTTGGGCAACCTTTTGCTATAAAAGAAAATGACATTTAAAAACTTCACGTTACTCTAAACATGTGTTGGGGTTGGGTTTTTTTTTGGTAAATGAAAGCCTATTTCCAGTCAGTAGGAGCTCTATCGCAGGAAAAACTCGCTTTAACTGCCCAGAATTAAAAAAAAAATAAATTATAAGATTTCTTCTGTCAATACTAAAGTTGGAGCATTTAAGTGCTTATATTTGACTGTGAAGTTAGAGGTTGTCTCCAGTGCCAACTATCAGAAACCCAATTCCTTGTGTACATTCCCCTCTGGTGGCAACTAGCAAATATTACAGACAGCAAATATTACAGAAAACAACAAATGCTGCCAAAGGGGCAAGGATTAGATATAAATATAAAGGACTTCACTGAAAAAGAGCTTTATTTTTAATTGTAAGGCTTTGAATGTTTTAGAAACAATGAGCTCGTTGGACATTCTTCATCAGTAGTTAACAACAACTCTGCTTAACCTTACCTTCCTGCTATTTATTTTTTATATTACACCAACTCTCTTGCCAGGATCAAGGTCTTTTTCCCCGGCAACGCATACTTCAGTAATATGTCTGGCTTGCTTCTTCACACGCATAACTGATATTAAATTACAGCACTTGAAACTACCCAGTAGGGATTTAAAAAAAATAAAACACAAGCCAGGGTAAGGTAGCTGGATGCAAAGCTTCTGAAAAGGGAAATGAAAATTTGTATTATTTACTGCGTATTTAGAAAAAAAAGCCAATGACATTTTCAGTGGGAAAATCAGAACTCTACCTTGACAAATTCTGAAGGTTTATCAAAGCAAATGAGGAACTGAGGATATGCAACTGCAGGCAGAAATCAGGAACAGATGGTCTCTTTTTTCAGCCAAGGTTCTAGAGGTAAAGTGAAAAACATTAATTAAAAACTACATGGCTGTGCAATATATCATCAATTACTCAATATTCTTTTTCAGAGAGTGACAAATTACTGCTCTTTAAAAGGGAAAAATCTTAGGACTTGCAGGCCAGTGGGGATCTTCTCTCAAGAGCAGAGAAAGAGAGAATGTCTGCGTATTTAAGGATAAGAAAATAGAAAATCTATTAACACCAAACATCCAGAGTTTGTGGAATATTCCTTATATTCTTACAGATGACATCAGGAAGGACACTCTTTAAGGATTTGTTCAATAATGAAGAGTCAGGAAAATACAGGACTAATCTCTCCAAAAAACTCTTGTGACAGTGAATTTCTGCATTAGACAAGAGTAAGCAATGGTCACCAGAAAGTTACTTTGAGGATTATTTGGATAATCAAACTGAAAATGCTTGCGTGCTATGTGGTTAGATACATCTAGAGGCTTGAGAGAGGCTCGAACTGCCCTCTACATTCAGGGTCATTTAAATGGATGAGAATCCTCTTGGAACAGCATGTTGTAACCTGAAAATAGGTCTTCAGCAGGGAAAAAAGCCATAGAAAATACGTCAGCAAGAGACAGAAAGGATCTAAACCCACAGGATCTGCTATTGCAGAAAGTCTTACAAGATATCCACATCCACACGCTTAAAAGGGCTAAGAAAAGAAGAAGAAAACGCTTGTTCTCCTCAAAAAGGATGAAACTTATAGAGAAGCAAAACCAGTATTTTTAAATTACTTTGTAACTCTAGCTCTACACTCCCTAAACTACGCGACTATTAATCTATATGGAAATATATAACTTATACATGGAGAGTGCAAAGTACAGACCCTAATCAGGATTTTTCAAGAAATGTCCTTCCACCCTAAATGTTGAATGAACCTGACGACTGCCCCCCCAGCAGCAGGAACCTCATCGCAAAGAGCCCCAGCACTGAGGCCCCAGTTACACTGTTGATACCAGAAGACGGGGCATCTCATTGCTGCTTTAGGTGACACTGAACGCACTTCACACACTAACATCTCCTTATGCCTCTCCAGTCCTTCATCAATACCTGCCCCTGTGCTGTCCTCCCACCCCTGCAACTTTAGAGATTACTTAGTATTACATCCCTCCCCTTCCACTTGATGCTTATACATCACTTCCACCTTTTCTTCTTCCACAAGCCAGGGACTCTGTACCTTCCTCACTTGCTCTTGTCTCTCCAAAGAGCTTTTCCAGAGGTGTTAATTTTTATACACTGATGATTACACCTTAGGTTCCAGCTATGGTCAATATGAAGTCACAAAGGTGACACAGCCTTTCTGTGGGCTCAAACCCAGGGTTTTTATGTCAGCTGTTTAGCAGTGCTGAGGCTGCACACTTCAAAATTCAGTTTCAGGCATTTTCTGTCTCCAGAAGGCCTCTGTACCTTTGGAGTTGAAAAGGGTCTTCAGGTGGTACTTACTGAAATACTGCCCTAGTCCAACCTGTCTTGGTCCTTGGTAAGTCTCTGACTCACCATGACTACCAACACTTCTGGCTACTAAAGCCAACGGTAAAGCTATTTGCTGTCTTGTGAGCGATACACAAGGGTCTCACACTTCGTCCGTCAGCCTCAGACTGGGCAGACCCAGTCTCCAATCTGGACTACCGCAACCGCCTCAGACTGGGCAGACCCAGTCTCCAATCTGGACTACCGCAACCCACATTCACCCTGACAGTGTGCAGCTTTCTTCCGTTACATACATTATGCTGTGGATCCTATGGCCTGAGCCTGGACCCTGCAAACCCTCTTGGGCCCTTGTTCAGGGAGGGCAGAGACGCTGTAGCCAGAAGGGTGGTGACAAGGAAAACTCTCCTAATCTCCTGCTGTGTCTGGAGCTGCTTTATATTATGCCAGTTACCAACAAAAGTTGCAACACTACAGGCTTTCACCACCCTGTGCAAGTAGTATTCACAAGTAGTCCTGGTACAGAATGACTAACCATGTCCTTGCTGAGTGCCCTACTGTTAAGCAGCCACGTTTTGATCTGCTGTGCTGTCCCTGGAACCTCCTCAGTTGTTCTTGTTCTGGCCAGGTACAGCATATTGAGGGATTTTTTACCACAGAGAGTTTTTAACATGTTCTGAGCTGCTGGTAGTCAGATGTGGATGTGCCATATTGTTATGGACTGTCTCCTAGACACACTCAATGTGGAGCTAACTTCTTTCACTGAGACAGCTAAGTCTCACGTCATTTAGCAGTACAGTTATAAATAATAATAATTAACAATATTTTTATTATTATTCCTCCTTCTTCTGCCCCTGTGCCATGTTATGCACATACCCACTTTTTTAACAAATGCCTCTCTGCTTAATAAAATGCCCATCATTTCCCTTTGTGGGAAAGGGCTCTATATGAGTCTCCTTTCCCCCTCCCTCCTCTTTTCACTCGCTTTCATGACTTTCATTCAAAATGACAGCATTTTAAACTACTTTGGCATAACCGGCAAAACAAAAATGTGTAGTGACATGCTGCATGTGGCTAATGGATATTGTCAGCCAGTCCACTGACTTACAGATATCGTACATATTAAATTGGCAGGACGAGCTGGATACGCTAGCTGAGATGCAAAGCTGAATCTGCAACCAACTTCTTATTTATTTTTTATTTTCATCAAAATCAAAAGACTACTGTCTTCTGTCCACTGGCCCACAGTTACTTTTTCATCAGACATCCATTTACATGTTGTTATAATTGCTTGGATCAAAATACAGAGCCGCACGCTAGGACCTATCACGTGGCATAGCAAACTTTCTCTGTATTGAGTATGACCCTCGAATCACCTTCTCATTGTGGAGCTGAGTAACACATTGAATAAAGTCTATGCAAACCGTAACCAAAGTCTTAGTTTTCCACAGACATAAAAACGCCATTTGAAACACATCAGATTCTTCCTTTTGGAGGGGAATAGCAGGCAATAGCTTTGAGCAGAACTATTTAAACATATTTTCTTTCCAAAGATTCATTTCTCTCCTTCCTCCTCAGAGTTTTCTCCATTAGTTACAGGATGATGGTGCTCTGCAACCAGCTAGTACAAAATCTCCATGAAAATACCTCACTACACCAAGTCCTCCAAATTTACATACTTTCTAGCTTTTTCTGTTTGCAATCTATTATGATTACAGATCTGGATTTGGTTTTGGAGCACTACATTGAAACTAATATTATTAGGCTAGATTATTGTTCTCATTTGCAGTAAGCAGTCCAGAGAAGCACCTTAGTGAATCTCAGGATAAGTTAGTATTTTCCTTTATTACAACTCTTAACTTACCATTTAAGAGAGTGGAGTTGAACACAGTCATCAAGTTCTTCAAATGTGTGAACTCCAAAAATTCACAGAGGTACATTTTTGAAACAGCTTAGATAAAGCTGTAGGAAATGGACCTCTTAAAGGGAGGGGAAGTGAACAAAAACAGCCTGTGAGACAGTAAAAAATTAAACTTTTTTTCCTTTCATCCCAGATGAAAAAAAAATATTTCAGTCCTGTGACCCTTCATGTAGGACCTGTGAGAAAACTGCTGACATATGTACTTCATGTCCGGAAGGTAAGAGACTGCAGCTTCTTTGGGTAAGTTTTGCAAGAGGCTAAAATATTCTGTATCCTACAAACTTTCAGGGAATATTTTTGTTAATGGTCACTAGAAAGTTCTTTGACAGCTTCAAGTATAGGCAGGTAATCAGATAATCACCAGATGAAGTCAGGCATCAGCTAGGAATTAAGCACACGCCCTTGGCAATATGGGTAAAAAAAATTGTTAGGTGAATGTTTTCTTTCTTTTCAATCAAAAGTTGTAGACATGATGCAGGAATTACTGAGTATGGATTTATTAGGAAGATGTACTAGATAATCCTGATGATTCCTTCTAACCTTAAATTTCAGTGAAGGTTGAGCAAACTACTTTGGGAAATGGATTAAAGAATGCTTTATTCATGTTTTTAAGCATCAAAAAGTTAGATTTTGAGGAAGTTGGAAGCTTTTTGTATAGTCATCTAAGGCAGGAATCTTCTAAATATATAACTAACTTGTGCCTTTCCCCACCTGGATTGCTCTTTTGACAGGAAAATTTCTTATCCATGATGCCTGTGTCCCTCTGTGCCCTCAAAAAACTTTTGGCGATGTTGCAAGTGGAAAGTGCGAGGTGTGCATGGATGGCTGTGAGGTGTGCTCCAACCACCGGCACTGTCAGAAGTGCCAGGCTGAACAGGACCATCCGCTCTTCCTCCACAATGGCAGATGTTTACAGGAATGCCCTGAGTAAGTATCTGCTGCCGGATGACTGCTCCTTATTTTCTCACTGTGTTCCTTCTCTTTAAAGTTCAGATCCATTATAGACCTTTCAAGGGAGCCCTTAATGTAACCTAGGCTACCAGAAACTACCACAAGGTAAAAGTCACAGGTAAATGCCTTTTACCATAGGTAAAAGTCAAGGTAAATGCCTGAACAAACCACATTTTCTCTCATTTAGAGAAAAAGTGAAAAATCGTAAGTGAAACTAGCCATGAAATCCTACGGCAGATGGTACAGCTCCCATTGATTTCAATAGGACCATGGTACTTCAGGGTAGCTCTTTATAGTGATTGAAAATAAGCCTCTAGTCATTCTCCTAACTTGTTCCTTCCTCAAAGTGGTACAGAGCAGGGGTGTGAACCCACAAAGTGGCAGATCAGAGTCCTGATACAGAAAAACAGCGCTTAGTGATGTGTTTCTCTCTTTGGCTTGTATTCTTCACTTTTCCCTGTAATCAACGGAATTTGAAAAGAAAGATTCCCATTTGACGGCAATGGATATTAGATCAGGCACTTGAGTAGATCAGGTTCTCCTGTTTCTGTGCTTTTTTCATCAGCATTCATCATACCTATATATACACACAAACTCTGTGCTATGCAGTGTGAAGATCTTGCTTCGTTAACCTTTTTCTTTAGAAAAATGTGCAGTTCCTGCTTTTCTTACAATCAGTACAAATTCTCTAGCAGTACTTTGCTGCTAACTTTGTCAAATAAGCCAATAAGGGCCAGTGGAACAGAATAAGATCATCAAATGTCAGAGAAAATGCAAAGTAATTACACGAAAGCCTACTGTAGTCCAGAAACAACTTTTAATATCAGAAGTTGTGACATACAAGCAAAGATAATGTTTTGCCATTAATATGTTTGTTCTCAGTACTCATTCCCCACAGTTATCCCGCACAGGGTCAATATAACAAAATTAAACCTGTTCATATATCACTAGTCTTTTCAGCTGTTATTATCCCCCTTTTTTCCACATTCCAGACTATAAATAGTGGCTTTTCAGACATCATTCAACAAAGTCCACCAGAGTTAAATTCTGGTTTCAGCCTCTGGGACAAAGTTCTGGAGGCACAACTACTCTCCACTGGAGCAGAGGATTATATGAGATATTTTTTAGGGAGTTTTTTTTGACTTTTGGGACATTCTGTAGGGGATGGAAAAGGTTGATTTGCTGCACTGATAATTTCTGACAGAGGATTTTGAGGGACTGGGATAGCCAAGTACTCAAGACTGGAATAAGAGAAGACTGTGAGAAATAGACGCAGGATCACGATAAAGGTTAGGAGAAAAAAAAAGATGAGAACAGATGGCAAGCATAGCTCTTCTTATCTTTTCTCTAACCTTGCACCAAACATACCTCCCCAGCCTTTCTTCGGAAAGATCATCTCCAAGAAGGAAAGGAAAAGCACCCCTCTACAGGGAAGAATGAGCTTGTTAAAGTGAAGTACATGTTCTGGCGCTATTTTCTATGTCAGCTGCTTCCTTAGTTTTCATCAATGACATCATCATCCAACATTTGGATTTGGAATCATCTCAAAATGTGGACTCGCTTTTCCTTTAACCTTCTAACATTTTGGTTTTGAGAGTGTAGGCAGACTGGATTGCATCCAGCCTCTACTTTTATCCGTCTTCTCCTGAAATATAGGCACAATATTTTGCTATATTTTCTTTATGACTGATAGTCCCAACCGTGGTTGTCTACCGATGCTCTCACACCACAGATACTAATAAAACATGCTCCCTCTTCACTGTCTCTAGCTTGCTGTCACTAAACATAGGTACTATTTAAGCATCCTGGTTTTGCTGGTTTTTTTTTTAATCCCAGCCCTTTTTATTCTTCCCAACCTTCACAATTCCAGGGTTTTCTCTTCTCTTTCTCTCCTCTAGGGCCACTGAGGTTATACTTCTCTCTCTTTCCCTGATATCACTGTTGAGGGTCAGCTGTGCAAGACTGGAGATTGCATCTTTCTTTTCCCAAACATTATACATCTTCCTATCTATCCCCCTTCCTCAGGGGGAAATGAAGACATGAGCAAGAAAGCCCAACATCCCTTAGAGATGAGATACAACAACAAAGGAAGGCCAGACTTCTTCATAGCAGTAACCATGCACATTTTCCGCATGCAGGCAGAGGGGATGTAATTGGGGATGGGCAACAAATTGTGTGAGAAACCTGTTTGGGTTTAATCCAGTGAAATGTGCATGCTGGGAAAGTCTCATGTATACTCTTAATTCTTATAGCCTAGGCTGTTTCTTAACTAAAGGCTGACCAGCAGATTGTTTTGTGTTTGTTTTCATTCAACAGGGGATATTTTAATGATTCTGAGACTTGCGAGGAATGCAGTGAATCCTGTAAAACGTGCACGGGAAGTGCATATGAATGCCTGTCCTGTAAAAGTCCTTTGCTTCTGGAGCAAGGGAAATGTAAACCTACCTGTTCAGAGAAGCATTTTGCCTCTGAAGGAATCTGCAAACACTGCCCTGAAATGTGTCGGGAGTGCATTCACAATCAAATATGCAAAGGTATTATTAAGAATTGGTCTTGTCTTGGCTAAAATCCATTTGGATCTGTCCAGAGACAGACTGACAGAAACACAGATCTGAAAAGAACTCTGAAATGAGCAAAAATAAAAAAAGAGATGTATATATCATTGCTAACCTCTAAGATATTATCATTGCTAACCTCTAAGATAGAGGCTAAGCAATCAGTGCTTTATGATGAGACTCAGTCTAAACCATTAATCTGTAAAGATTTCACGTTGCTTTGCCTGTTGCTGTCGACCTTTGGAGGTTCCTGCTCGTCTGATTCTATTTCTGACCAAGTGTATCCATGCCTAAACATTTGCATACACATTTACACCAATGTGAAATAGAGAATGTTTCTTTCCTAGTTTGGTTGAACTTTACATCTCATTACCATTTTTGCAAATGAATACTCATGGTCGCGAATGAAATCTCTGTAATGAAACATATTAGGAAAGCCTTGGATATCTTAGTGAGTCCAAATATCCCCATGAAAATTTCCAGGATAGTGAATGTTGAGCAAGCCATTCCGGAAACACAAACATGGATGAAATGAAAAAAAAAATAATCATCAATAAAGCTATTAAACCAAGTACTCATAAATACAATTAGCAGATGAATCCCAGCTCTATACAAAGACAAACATTCAGATCCATATATTCCAGCCAGACTCATATTTTAATAATAAACCAAGCAGAACTTAAGATGTGGACATCCCTCATTTTGCAGGAAGTTCATAATGAAGATATAATATCTCAGCAGAAGTACACCTATATTCAGTGGCATCATGGTTCGGTTAATATCAGCAAAGCTGAACATGTATCTGGGCTTCTCAGCCTCTTGATGCAACACAGAAGATGCTGTGTGAGGGTTGGACCGTTACGGGCAGTTTGGAGAGGAAAGAGTTGAAAAAGAAAGCACTACCTTCCCAAGCTGTCCTCCTACCTCCCGTTATGATGGGCACTGCAGGATGTATGGTTTCCTAGGATTTCTTCACCCCCTCACTTACAGAGGTCAGAATTTGCTGCCTGTTTGCTTACTTGTTGTTTGCTGTCCTCTGTAGAGTGCATGGATGACTTCCTCTTGCACGAGGGCCAGTGCGTGCAGGACTGCCCTTCTCACTTCTACGCCGCAGACAAGCACTGCTTTCCCTGCCATGCAGACTGCAAGGATTGTGATGGGCCTGACTCAGATGACTGCACTGCGTGCACCATCAGCTACTTTGTCCTCTACAGTGGCATGTGTTTTGAAAAGTGTCCTGAAGGGACTTACTATGAAGAAGCCACTAAAGACTGTAAAGGTTGGCAGCTGTTGTTTTCCCCAGAATGGTATTGAGATACGAGTGGGTCTCATTAAAGACTATCCTCAAAGGGCCTGTGTGTGCCGGCTAATGTCACTATCAGTGTCCTGGAAACAGAGGAGCTGGCTAATGCAGAAAAATAACAAGGCAGACCTTAGAACAGCAAACATTGGAGAAAGCTGAGAGGGAGGTAGCAAAGCTAGATGTGCTTAATATTATGGGCAACCACTCTGGTAAAGTGCTGAGTGTTGCTGGAGACAGCAGGTTGAGAACCACTGCTCAGCAAAAGCAGTGCCAGTGCAATAGGAAATCTAAGGATTATGCATTAACCTGCATTAAGATTGAAAGTAGTAAAACGTTTGTTTTACTATGCAGAAGCAGAGCTATCACTCTGTTTCCATCAGCTTCTTATCCCGAGATGGTGGCTGCTCCTTGAAAAATTAAAGCTGAAAGAATGACCTGAAATGCAACAAGAAATGGTGACATTCCTACTGTTTGTCCATTTCAGCATGCAATAGGACATGCCAGACTTGTTCTTCTTCCACTGCCTGCCTTACTTGCAGAAATGGCCTGATGATGAACAATGATGGGCACTGTGTGGCGTCTGGATCCTGTTCTCGCACTGAGTACTATGTTGAGAAAACTCAGACTTGCAAGTCTTGTCATAAGAAATGCTTCCACTGCTCAGGACCCACTGAACACGACTGTCTTAGCTGTGCGAATAACCACTATCTTCTCAGTAAGTGTCTTGCTCCTGCCTCTAGATTTTATTTTACACTGAATGCATGAAATAGGCAAGTTTCTGTCACATTTATGAAACATCTAGGGCTGCTTCAGACAAGCTAAATATTGCAAAGTTGAGCTGACAAGTAGACAACTTGTGCAGAGGTAATTACTTCTGTGGGGCTACCTGGAAACTCTTTGTGAGACTGGGCTTGCCACAGACTGGGGCCAAAGCAGGACTTCTAAGTAGCAACAAACACCATAACTAAACAAATCTTGTATGTTTTGTTTACTTGATATGTAATATTCCTGTTGTTTCCTACGAACAGGGATATCCTGAGCCTTGCTTTTTTTTTTTTCCGCCTTCAATGTAGCACAAAAAGCTCACATTTTCATGTTGGCTTGTTTAATCCCTGCAGACATCTGATGAGCAAAGAAATACTTAAGCAGAGCTATTAAAAAGTTGTTCATGGATCACTAGGTCAGTATCTAGTGGATGGCTGAGATGCAAAACCACTTTTCTGACTTTGGAATAAAAGACTATTTTCTCAGAAACAAATTGATAAAAAGTATAAACCCCCGGGTCTCAAACTTTACTTACTTGCATATTCTTTAAAAAGCAAATAAAGATTTTAGAAAATCTTTGGAAGAAAAAATTATTAAAATGATCTTTCATGCAGGAAAAATGTAAAGAGAGTTTGAACTAAAACTGAAACTGAGCTTTTTGAGTCTAATTCTGATGCAGATTTTGCATTCTTAAATTTCTGAGGTCTTGCATCAGACTTGTCTTTTTTATCGACACACTCAGCTGCTTCGCACCATTACAATTGGTACAGTTGATGGAAGTATGTAAATAAACATCCTGGAGTGGAGAAAGAATTGTAAGAAAAATAGAAATAATCTTCCTTTGCCCAGTTGCAACCTAAGTAGCAAAACTATAAACACAAGTTAAATAATAAGTACAAACTACTAACGATCACTGCTCTCTTAGCTTGGTGCACTTGCAGTTAGTAGCATCAGTTCTAACTTCTCATTCAATATTCCTATTCTAATGACCCTCTGAAATCTCAGTGAAGAAGTGGGATGTACCTGGTACATTTGGCAGCATTACAGGCATTTATTCCCATAACATAAAGCAGCAGCCACAGACAGGGCTAACAACCAATGAACAAATGTCACTAAATCTCAAATTAGCCATCAGATTTGTCATATATACAAAATGCAATGAGGATGATGCCTAGAGTAAAACCTAAGGAAAACGGCAATGAAGACAGAAAGTTTCCTAATTACTGTTTCATCTTTTGTATATTCTGAAAGAAATCACAGCTGCTCTTCATTATTATGTATTATGCATTTATATTTCCCAAAGATAAAATATTATCTGTTCTGAAGTGCCTGCTAATGTACATAAAACACAGAAATGAGGACTAATGAACCAACAAGACTTAGAAGAAACAAAAAAATAATTACTATATCCTAACATTCTCTTTTCTTGTTCTGGTACACACTCTAACATCATCTCCTGTTAGAGAGTTTGTTCTAGCACAGCTGTATGAGATGTTTTATAGCAGCAAATACTGAATATGATGTATTATTCTGCATTGTCCTCTGTGCAGATACAACCTGTGTTGAAACATGCCCAGATGGGTATTATGTTGACAGCGATGAGAGACGATGTTCCCCGTGCCACAGCGCCTGTGTCACTTGCACTGGAAAACACAGCTCACAGTGCCTTTCCTGCAAACCAGGCTGGTACAGACAAGGAAAAGCATGCGTGAACCAGTGTCCAGCAGGGTAAGGCCAAGATCTTTAGCTAAGAGCTACCTCACAGAGAGAGCTTTGAGCAATTAAGTCACTTTGCCCTATTCTACTTCTGAGTGAAATAGAACTGAATTCTATTTTCAGGTGAAAAATTCTTATGTTATCCCAGTACAGAGGTGGTGGAAAACCTCCCCTCGCAGTAGGAAACTGTAAAGTTGGTGCCCAAACTGAGACGAGCTTGATGTGGTGTGGCCTTTCTTACACTCCAAGAATGTCCTTAGGTTATGTTTATACAGCAGAATAAACATACTAAGTTATCTCTTAGCCAGCTTGAGCACGGGAAGCAGTGTAACTTCCTTCAAGCATCCCTTGCAGCCTCCATTTAACCTGAAGTTTGGATGAGGTTACTTTTGCTTTGCATTGAGTGAATGTTCCTAATGGATCATAGTAAAACAGACCATTAAAACACCGTTCAATGGAGGACTCAGAATTCTAGACAGCAACTTCATTAACATGAGTCCATTTAATTTCAAAATGTGAATTCCATGCTCTTGTGACTATGCTCTGGGATTATGTCCCAGAAATTCAAATTTGGGAAGTGGACCTATGGTTTCTGGTTCAGGTCCACTTCATTTTGCAGTACTGTATGATCATGCTGGCGGTTAAATTGAGTTATCATTCCATTAAATTGCAAGTCTGTAATGACCACGTCTCAACAAAACCACAGTGCAACAATTCTTTTTCCCTGACAGCACAACTTAGTTGAACGCTGTTCCTCTGCTAGTATCCTTTGGCTAAGCCTATTTGTGCATTGAAAGGAAATATGAAATTTCTGAATTTTCATTTGACAGCAGGTCATCAGGAGCAGTGAGGAATTCAGAGCTTACCCAACATCTCCAGGATACCTCTTGCAGAGCCAAGTTGAGGTTTTCTGAGCTCTGCCTATTCACATACTTACTTTGTGTTTGAATTCGCCCTAGATTTTAGAAAGCCTTGCTTTATGGACCCTTAATTTACAAAGTCTTGCTTTATAGCTGAATTCCAATGGCCAAGGGGAACTAAAGGAAATTAATTTTATTTTCACTGAGATTGCAAATCCTTACTGTGATCACACCACTATCACTTTTATACATTTATGTAATCACAGTAAAAGCTAAGGATGAATGATGTTTTGGGTTTCCTGCCTCTGCTGGTCTTTGTGCAAAGCCATGGCTATCTGATCTGTTTCAGGTATTTTGCACAGAACTCCACTGGCTCATGTGAGAGATGCCACAAGGGCTGTAAGGAGTGCATGGGGCCACAACCCACAGACTGCCTTTTCTGTGATACGTATTTCTACCTGTTACGCTCCAAGAATGAATGCATTAGCTCTTGTCCTGAGTACTACTATGAAAGCAAGGACAACAACGTCTGTGAAAGATGCCACCCTTCCTGCCGAACTTGTGAAGGTAAAAGCATACACTCTGCTTTGACCAAAAACAGGGTTATCAAAACACCTGCCAACTCTTTGGTTTTGCTTTTTTCCCTCTCTGCTCCAAGATTTGGAAACACTTCTCAAAGAGACGAACCACATACAGCGCTACCAACCTGCCCATGACCTGCAGTGGGTGACGCAGACCTTCCCTGGGGGCTGCTGGGCTCCCCCTGGCCCTGGGTGACTTGTTTCGCTGGTTGCTCCATGCTGCCACCTTACTTTGAGAGTATTGATTGATCGAGATGGAAGCAAGGATATGAATTCCTTCCAAGCTCCCTGCAGGGGCTGCCTCCACCCACAGAGCACAAGCGTAAAGGCTCACGGGGAGGGCTGGGAGTGAGTCCCAGTGCCAAGTCAGTGAAGGGAAACAAACTGACAACGGTAATGAAGATTCCGTCAGCCAGCCCTCTCACAAAGATGCTCACCAACTTCAAAAAAAAAAGGGCTCTGTTGGAGTTATGGTTTGAGGAACACAAAACAATTTATTGTCGTTCAGACAATTATTCTAGCACCCGATGACCTCTCCCCAGCCAGGAAGGGGAATCAGAAATAAACAAGGAAATCCGAGGGCTGAAATATGAACAGATTTAATAGAGTTAGACTAGATAGTTAACATTAATAACAGCAAAGAACTAATATTCATACCAATACCAATATAAAATAGACAAGGATTATACTCAGCCAATTCTATCAGCAGGAAGCAGTGCACTGCCAGCAGTGGACGGCAAATGTTGGCCACTGCGAGCGCTGCGGCTTTGGGAGGAAGGGGCCCTGCAGGTCCTTCAAGGGCCCGACACCAAGGCAGGAAGTTGTCAGGATTGCAGCCATCATGGGAGAGTGAACTTCTCAGCAAACTTTCTAATTTATATTGAATGTGACATTTGTGCTATGAAATAATCCTGTTGGCCAGCCTGGGTCAAGTGCCTGGTCTCACTCCTCCTCATCCCTGCACCTGGCTAACTCAAAAAACACCGAGACCTTGAATCCCACATGCCATAGCTGGCTATAAAATAAGTATTTTCATAAATTCAGACACCAGAGTCTTCTAAAAGTACAGTTTTCCCAGTCATTAGAAGAAAAATTAGTCCTATATTGCTCAAACAAGGAGAATTGGTTAGAGCTGGACCTCATTTCTCGCACAAACAGTGAAAAATGACTGTATAATATCTCACTCTTTGAGCTGTCCTACTATGTGTTACTCTGTGAAAGCCAAGGAACCTAAATCCAACCACACCTATTTACAGTTTGCAAAGGGAAGAACAGAAGATCAACAGCTAACAACATTTAAGATAAGAATAAGGCCATAAAGCACATATTTAGAGTGAAAAGTAAAACAAAACAAAGAAAACAAAACAAAACAAGCAGTGATGTCTGCTGCTTTTAATATAGTTAAGTATTTTTCAAAGATAACTTTGGGAGACCATCTGTTTTTTTCTGTGACACACTTACGCATTCACTTTCTTCTTTTTCCTAATTCATCCAATTCTGAAACAAGCAGCATTAATCCCCTTGGACCCATTTGGTGTCCTATTCTATCCGAACAGCATTAGATGATAGCTAACAGATGCCACCCTGCCACTTAGTTCACACCATATTGTAACATACAACATTTGTTTTGTATAGTGGGTATACTGGGTAGCACAGATGGCTAATTGCAAAATAATAATATTTAAAATTGTGGAAACAACTCTTACAGTGAAGCCACCTTCAAGAATATTAAAATGTAATTGTATAACAATATTATAACAAGTAACAGAAATATTTTGGCTTGAATTTGGGACAAAAAGATAGACATTTTAATTTATAGACTAGTTCCGTTGATTTTTGCTTTATTTGGGATGAATACTACAGGACAGATTTTCTATCATAATTACAGAGACACTAACATGAAACACAAGCCAGCCCTTCTAAACAGCAAATCTGCAGGTGTTCTGAAATGCATCTGCATTGCTGATGTACAAGCAAAGAAGTGTTGTGGTGTCTCATGTTTCTTAAGAGCAGGAAGGCAAACCCTGCACTGCTCAGAAAAATCACATAGTAAATTCACTGGGTTATAGAAGGTTGCTAACTTCACCTGTTTTACTGCTGCTAACATGAACTACTTGTATTCCCATTTTCTTCCTTTCGGACAGCAGCAGAAAATGCCTCGTTGCAGGGAAATGGACAGGGGCATTTTAACACGTAGGACCAACCCTTCACTTCAATGTTCCACAGAAATACTGTGTGCAGCATCTGTCTTCAAAAAGAGTCTCCAATACACAAAGTGCATATGATGCTCTGTTTGCACCTAGTGAAGAATATTTTTTTCCTATGCAACTGAAGAATTTGTTTTGCTATTCAAACATAAATATACCTTAATTCATTGTGGTTTGAAGCAGGTTAGCTGCAGGGCTAATAAGTACTGATTTTGTGGAGGAGAGCACTTGTGCAAGGCTTCCCACAATTTTACTTCAATGCACTGACATAATTGATTTCCTGAAAATGTCACAGCTTTCCTGTACAACTGATTCCCAAATCAGCTTTTCATGAATATCAAAACACATAAGAAATACACTTTGTGGGCACATAAAACCTCAAGATTAGGATGCCAAGTTCTTTCTGATACCAGCTTCCTCATGCTGGACTCGTCACTGCTGATTCTTGCTGTTGACAAATAACCTTTTCTTTGGTGGCAGCGATCAGTATAATTTTTAAAGGAAGTTAGCTGACAATTTTCCTGCTGTAAAAGTGTTGTTTTATTTGCCTTTCTAGGAAAGGGAGCATTCAGCTGCACATCTTGTGTATGGAGCTACAGTTTATTGGGTGGAATGTGCAACTCAGACTGTTTTGTAGGTGAATACAAAGTCCAGGAGCCACCAGGACAAGAGGTACCTATTCATAGGCATTTTCTCCTGCGATTTGTACACTGAACTTTAACTTCTGAACACAATACAAACAACACAGAGTGCTCTTCTCTGTGTTTTCAAGGCTGCTTAGGTTTAAATATGCTTACTTTTTTCTTCTCTTGGCAGAGGATGTATTGTCTCTTTGTAGGGTTGTCTACTATAGAGTAATCCTCTACCAGTAAATACAAAGGCACAACTTTATCAATGATGATACCAAAGCCATATGAACAACATCAGGTATATTAGTAAGGGAGCACTTTTTTCTTCCAGTATAACTGAAATTTCCCCATGGACTTCTGCTGCTTTTTCTGTAAGAAATCGCATTGCATTCCTGATTGACAGCTCTGCTGGCAGAAACGTCTAGTGGAGAGACAGGCTGAAGTTAACAGAGCTGTATATTTAGTAGAGTAGGACCACAATTAGGTTTGGGTTTGTGCCACAACACTGGGCACTCCAGCTTCCAGATTTCCACACTAACTGCCTTCCAAAGATGTTTATTCAAGAATATAGCAGCAAGGCAAGCCAGCTGGACTGAGATGCTGCATACCCTGGAGTCTCTGGCTGGAATATCCCCTTAGAAGTGCTGCTCCATAACTGTGAGCTGAGAAAACAGCCTAAGAGCCGGGGACCACAGAGGTCCACAGTTCTTTGCAAGAGCTTTGACTCTAAGAAACTGGAGCTTCTGCTATCACCCTCCTATCTTGCCCCGGTTCCTCAATTCAGGACAAGCAGCCTCGCAGGTCTGACAAGTTTGATGAAAGGTTATTGGAGTTTCCAGATCCTCACAGTGAATATGGGGTCCTGGTCCCAAGGCAGAAAAATAGCAATTTTTCCCAATAGGCCAGGAACTGCGAACACTGGAAGCCCTGAATTACCTGAGCTCAGAGCATTCTGCAATGTAGACGTGACAAAGATGATCTACAGTAGTCTTTGTACACAGAGGCTTCCAGGAGCTGATCTGGAATTTGAGAAGTGTGTTTGAATCTAAGCTGTTTCTGTAAAGCAGAACTAACACAGTCTAATAAAAATCTGGTTTGCTAGAAAATTTCCAGGCAGCTTTATTCCTTATTTCTGCTCCTTCCCAAGTTAGAAAGGAAATTCATTCTCTCAGCTGCCTTTTCTTTTTTCCAGAATATTTCATGTTGCTCCTCCCATATCACTTACTTTTAATTATTCACTTGAGTATACTTCTTGAAGGCCACATTACCATCATTACTGCCAAAAACCCCATAGATTTGCTAGTGTGGGACTAGCAAAACAAAAACACACTTTCTGGCCAAAAAGCTTACAGTCTCAATGAATTTTAGCTTGCTGTCTAGCTAAGTGAGATCTCCAAGCTCCTATAACATTTTCCCCCCCTCTCCCTACAAGCAGACCCCTGAGAACCCAAAAAATATGAACCAAATTTTAGTTTTCCTACTCCCTATGGTATTTTGACATTGACACCTGCGGTGCCACAGAGATGACCACCCAGAGAGTGAAGGACAGGACAGAACCGCCAGCTCAGGTCCACAAAATCCCAAATGAAAGGCGCGTTGCTTGTGTTCTGTGTCTGAAGGAGGATGAGCCCAAGTGTGAGCAATGTGACAGCTCGTGTATCGAGTGCAAAGGACCTGGTCCTCTCAACTGCACAGTCTGCCCAGCCACCACGCAGCTCTACCTGCAGGAAAGCCGCTGCCTGCCCTGCTGCAGCGACTCTGACCCGGCAGGCACCCCAGAGTGCTGTGACTGCAGCGAAACCCAAGGTAGGACTGTGCTGAAGGGCTTTATGACCAAGGGGGCTGGCATTTAAAAATCAAAAGGGGAACGGAGCGAAAAACATGCTGCTGAGCTGCAGGCAGACGGCGTGCTTCTACTGCTCCATCACCAGAATAGGAAGGGCTTTACACAAGTTACAGCAATTGCCACTGATGCGGGAGATGGCACCTTCTTACACCGACAGCTGTTGTGTTAAATGGCCAGGCATTTCATAAACCAGGTGGCTGGGAAGCATTTGCTTCAATGGGTAGCCAGCTGAACCACTGCATTTTAGGCTTATCATGCCAAAATGCATTTGTCTCCCTCTTAGCTTTTCTGCTTCTTTCTGGTTATTGCTAATCTAATAAAGCAGCATAGCTATCCCAGCAACCATGCTTACATCCTTATACCTTCACAACGACAAGAATACACTTGTAGTACTGAAAGGATACTATATCTAGTCAAAGAGAGTTGGGGTTGTTCAGCCTGGAGAAGAGAAGGCTCCAGGGAGACCTTCTAGCAGCCTTCCAGTATCTAAAGGGGACCTACAGGAAGGATGGGGAGAGACTCTTCATCAGCGAGTGCAACGATAGGACGAGGGATAATGGTTTTAAACTGAAAGAGGGGAGATTTAGATTAGATATTAGGAAGAAATTCTTTACTGTGAGGGTGGTGAGGCACTGGAACAGGTTGCCCAGGGAAGTTGTGGATGCCCCATCCCTGGAAGTGTTCAAGGCCAGGCTGGATGGGGCTTTGAGCAGCCTGGTCTAGTGGGAGGTGTCCCTGCCCTCGGCAGGGGGTTGGAACAAGATGATCTTCAAGGTCCCTTCCAATCCAAACCATTCTATGAAATGCATGTGAAAATGTAAGCAGGCCTAAAGATTGTACTGGGATAAGACAAATACCTCCCCACCATACACAGGCACACAAGCTCATTTATTTTTTTTTTAACTGCTGTTGTAGATGACTGTGTATTACGGACCACTCTACCACCTGAGAGCAAAAGCAAAACTACTTTCTTCATTATTATCTGCATTTTGCTTCTCCTTGTCATTGGAGCCATTGTATTCATCTGGAGAAAATCACGAGCCAAAACCCAGGCTGTCAATAAAGGTGGGTATGAGAAGCTGACAAATCACTCCAAAACATTTCCTTCCTACCTGAGCAACTACCATGAGAGTCCCAGTTACCAGGAAGATCAAGTAATTGAGTATAGAGATCGAGATATTGAAGATGATGATGAAGAAGATGACATTGTATATATGGGCCAGGATGGCACAATCTACCGCAAATTTAGATACGGACTTTTGGAGGATGATGAGGAAGATGAGCTTGAATACGATGATGAAAGTTATTCATTTAGATAACTCTTTACTAATTTATTAATTTCCTGCTTTGTTGCTTTTCCTGTAAAATTACAACAATTTAGTTAAGTATGTTCAGTTACTTCTTAGCATGCGGACCTCTAGATTTTAGCTAACAGTTACTGTGAGAGCAGAATGGTTTCTAAAAACACTTTTTCCTAAAGCTTTACATAAATCCTTGCTAGGCTTTTAAGTAGCACTCCAGATGTAAGCTGGCTAAGAGATTATGTTTCTGTGCATTTGTGTGGAGAGTAAATCCTTTCCCAGTATGTAGTTGTGTGCATTATAACTAATACAAACTCTGCTTCAAACCATGCGCACACACTTATGGACAACCTTGCCAACCACTACGAGAAATGTGCAGATACAAGCAAGATGGGTGTATTTATCTACCCGATGAATGCCACTGGCATAGGGTGCCAGCAGTTTACTACTTTGTGATTATAGTTACTCAGCAAATCATAATAGAATAGGCAAGTTTGCTGACTTTACCTGTGTTTCCTTCATTGCTATCATCTGGTGCATCCGTGTTGTCAAAGACGACACATTCCCCCTTAAAATGTTATAGCACACTTCCCAGTGAAATTGTGCATCTATGACGTCATGTTTTACAATTTCTGGTTGTGACTACTCCAGGTAACTATATTGTATTCACAGTTTGTATGAAACATAAGTAAAATATTTCATATATCAACCTGTGATTAATCTGAACTGTGGTGTTTGTAAAATAATCTTTCGTTGTACACACAAACTTCTGGGTTTACTGCAAAGGGAAATATGGTCTATAAGCATGCCCACAAAAAAAGAACACCTTTTGTCTTTTTAACTACCTTCTCAGTGATTTAAACACAGAACATTTACTCAAGCAGCTTTTCCATTTCTGTTGTGAATGGCTCGGGATGTTCAGACAATGGCAAAGGAAATAATTAGCACTTACTTGGTAACATAACTTAAAGGAACACAGCAATGTGATTTTTTTATTATTATTACTACAGAAATATAATTTATCATACTAAAGAAAAGGACGCTCTTCAGAGCCCTTTGTTGTGAAAGAATAAATTCTTTGCACAAAACTGTCTTGAAAGTGCTGTTATTTGTCAAGTACCCTTCACTCTCAGAGTTCCTTTAGATTTACAGTAAGAATCCGCTATGGAACTACAAATCAATTGATTAGATTTAGTGTCTACAAAGGAATTGCCTGAAAATACCTAATTTTTCTGGCTCAGTGCCTTAGTGGAATTTTTTTGTATGTTTGGGCACACGGTTTCCACCACATTATGAGTTACTGGCTGCATGTTCTTGCACTTCTGATTATTCCTGTTCTGCAGTCTGACGCATTCCTGCTGGACGTCAAAAGCAGAAGGGGACTTCCTCGTGGTGCTAAAGCTGCACAGGCAGAGCCAAGGCACCCTTTGATAAGAGAGAAGCAGTTTACATAGTAATTTGATTTCAAAGGACAGTGTAGGTTACCAGTGCTCTTTACCCCCTCTTTTCACAAAGTGTATGTAAATAGAGAAAAATTTTCTCTTCTGGAACTCTACCCTGAAGCTTTGCTAGAAGGGAGATGGAGGAAAGTAGATTGTAGGAGTTACATTTCAAGTGTTTTGCGGCTCAACATTCCTTCCTCTACAGGCTATTCCCTGATCAGCCTACATTTTCACAGTATACCTCCTATTTGCCTCTGTGTCTTGTATAACTGCAGGATTTTTTTCTCGATGACGACTCAGGCTGAAATTTCAAACCAAAGACAGGGATGAAAATATGATACATTTATCACAAGTTACCACAGAAGCCAAGACTTTCACATGGATATTTTGAGGCACTTGGTTTTCTCTTGAAAAATACCATGTGTTTCAAGGGAAATATGTATTTTTGAATGGAAAAAAATGTTTTCTTATCAAGCAAATGTCCCACTTCAAACGTTACCTATAGAAAAATTCTGGTTATCCTTAGTAAGTCACTATTTTACCTAGGTCACCTATGTTCACTTGAGTCCCTGTTGGGGTAGGGGCAGGAAGGGGGCAGAAGAATATCTTTCAGAGTAGACGAGAACTAACTATTGATTTTTCATCTCCCCTCAACCTCTTTCATGTACGTGTGGTTTCAAGACTGAACTTTAATTTAGAGTAACCAGACATGCATCCCGATGAGGAACAGACAGATATTCTAACTAAGGGTTCAAAAGCACTTTTGAACAGAAAGACTTTAAGAAGTTTTTCCACTCTTTTTTTTTCTTCTCCTAATTAGTACATATAAACAACAATAATAAGCTATCATATCAAACAATATATGACTAAAGATTCCTACTACACACAGACAGACTTGCAATGAACTAGATACATTTATAGGTGTTCAAATGCAAAATTAATAGGAGACATACACACATGTAACTTCTGTTCTCCTTTCAAGGTAGGTACGGAATCACGGAATCACGGAATCTTCAGAGTTGGAAGGGACCTCTAGAGTCATCTAGTCCAACTCCCCTGCTAGAGCAGGATTGCCTAAAGCACATCCCTCAGGGCTGCATCCAGGCGGGTCTTGAAAATCTCCAGAGAAGGGGACTCCACAACCTCCCTGGGCAGCCTGTTCCAGTGCTCTGCCACCCTCACTGTAAAGAAGTTTTTCCGTGTATTTGAACGGAACTTCCTATGCTCCAACTTGTGCCCATTGCCCCTTGTCCTGTCACTGGGAACCATTGAAAAGAGCCTGGCTCCGTCCTCCTTAAACCCACCCTTTAGATACTTGTAAACATTAATCAGGTCCCCCCTCAACCTTCTCTTCTCCAGGCTAAAGAGTCCCAGCTCTTTCAGCCTTTCCTCATAAGGGAGGTGCTCCAGTCCCATAATCATCTTGGTTGCCCTTCGCTGGACTCGCTCCAGTAGTTCCCTGTCCCTCTTGAACTGGGGAGCCCAAAACTGGACACAGTACTCCAGTTGTGGCCTCACCAGTGCAGAGTAGAGGGGGAGAATGACCTCCCTCGACCTACTGGCCACAGTCTTCCCTATGCAGCCCAGGAACCATATGTTCCTACTTCGTTGCTTGTTTTCTACTGCTCAGAATGTTGAGGAAGCTGCCCAACACGTTGGCTGACTGCAACATCTCTTTTGTGATTTTATTAGTTGTTAACATGATAAAAGACATTTTTTCTGTTGGAAAAGATATGTTTCAAAGCAGTCAGTAATTATGACTTTTTTTCCCCCCCATCATCCCTTTTCAGATTTAGGTTTACTCTGGAGTAAAGGTCTCAGACCTTAACAAATAAAACAGATACACTAGTTATCTCTTTGCATGACTTTGCAGTTTCGTATCACCCATTAAATTGAATAGTAAAAAGGGAAATAAGTACTCTTTTATTCTTCCTCACTTGTATTGTCTATTTAGCATCTAGACAAGCACATTCTCTTTTTGAGGAAGAGTTCAGGTGCTAGACTTAATTAATAAACATTACACTAAATAGTTCTTGCTCCATTTTTTTTCTTGTGTTCCTCCATCCTTGCTCACTGCACGTTCTATCTAAAATCCTCATCCAACTCTTTTTCTGTCTTTTCTCCTCCTTCTTGTCACCTACCATCGTCTTCATTTCCCAGTTATTTTCTTTTGCTCATGCAAAAGCTTAATATTGTCACTGAAGTATCTCATTATTAGTTAAAAAAAACCAAACAAATATAAATTAAAAAATATATATATAAAAAAAATTCTACCTTCTTTCACTGACAAGTCTTAGCATTATGGAAAAGCAAGCTAATCATAACCTCAGAACAAACTAAAAAAAAGATACTAAGCACTTTGTTACTCTGAGCCACAAAAAAGAAGCAAAATAAAATTCTCAGTCATTATAGAAGATCATCATATAAACTCAGTACCTTAGGTTATGCAATTAATAATATATTAACTGTCATGTCAGCAATGTTTATAAAGTTTAGTCCACAAATCTATCCAAATAACTGCCCTGGAGCAACAGATAATGCAAGTTCTCTAACCATCACACTAGCAAGTAGAGCCTTCAGTTTATAGTTTTTCTTACGTCTTTCTTCTTCCTTCAGTAAAATACAAGAAAATTAGGGGGAAACATTATAGCCCTATATAGCCCATATGCATTACAAAATAAATTTGAAGGAAATTTGGTATTTTTTTTTAATATCATTTCAGTTTCAGAATGAAAATTAGAACATCTGAATCCTCAGAAATTACAGTGCTTAAGTGTTAAACAGAAACTTGAAGAACATAAGTGCGTGAGGATTTAACTTTTAAAACCATGCCTCCAGTGTGGACAGGGTGGACACTGTGCGGTTATAAACAGCATGATCCGTGACAAATACCAAAGTACACTGGAAAGTCCACTGCCTCTAATACAAAAAGCAAGGCTTATGACATACCCACACCACCACATTATATTACATTTTTCCCTGATGCAACTTTAGGGATGCCACACAGAGGTTATGTAAAGGTCTACATATAAACAGCATGAAAGTATGAGAGAAACTTCTCCCCAAGAGGCCTGAGTCAGATTAATGTGTTTCAAGATACAGGTTTGATTCATTTTCAGCCGTAGCAGATAGACCTTTGCCCTGACCCAGGTGAATGTTTAAACAATTGAATAGAACAGAAGAACAGGATGCAACTCAACCCACCTGACCTGTAAAAGAACCAAGCAGTTTTTAATTTTAAAAGAAAGGGTACAGACAAATCTATTTTCAGGTTATACAATTGTGAGGATGTCACTCCCCTAAACCCTAAATTAAGCAGAAAAAACCCCAGAGTGGGACTGGTTTTCAGACACACTGTAATTTCAGGTAATTTAAACAACCTCTGAACACTTTTTCCTGTCACTCTTAAGTTTTCAGGCAATCACCCTTACAAAGCTTTGCATAACACTGAGACACCTAACTGTGCTAGGTATGGCAAAGGAAAGCAGCCTAGGAATCAAGTCATTGCCAGAAACCTGTCCAGACACAAAACTTACTGAACAGCAATACTGGCAATAACCCTTTCTATTGTGTAACAAAGCTGTGATTCTCACAGATTACAAACTGAATAAACTACGCCCAAGAACTGCTAGAAGTCTAAGGCAGAGTAAAAGTTAAAAAGGACACCAACCGTTAACTCTACACAGCAATTTAGAAACGGCTTTCTAAGGATAACAAAGTTACCAGAACATGAAGGTATCAAATATATCAAAATAGTACAAAGTCTTTTGAACACAACTTTCAAAGTTCACCTACTGCAGCTTTGTGATTACTTAGCCGCAATTATCAGATACGCATCTGCAACTAGTCAAAGGAGTAAGAACTTACATCTCCTTTTAGTAGAAACGCTACTAATGACACTTTTCTGCATTTTAATTCCCTGTATTCATTTGTAAAATGAGGTTTGACAGTGTCCATGTCCACAATACGTAACAGTTATTGAAAATAAAAGAAAATGTATTCACATCAGTAACAATTTTAATATAATTATTCTGATTTTATAGGTATATATTTGAAAAAAAAAACCAAACCAAACAACAGGACTTTTTAATTTATTTTCAATTTTTAGCAAGCTAGATGTCATTTTCAAGTCGATTTCGAGAATGTTGTGTTGTCTACATAGGAATCTGTCCTAAAGTAAAAAGGATACCAACTAAATATAGGTTCCATATTGGTTTCTAGGAAGGATCCAAATTCAAAATACAGCTAGCCACACAAGAAATTTGTATTGCAGGCTATTTGCAGACTACTGCAGTCTATTTGTCTGTGCACATTGTGCCTTTGGATTTTCTGAACGTGAAATCATGCTGCATTTTAACATCTGCTAAGCACAAGTTCTTTAGGTTATTAGAACATCAGATAGTTTAGTGCCACAGCTATCCAATAAAGCCCAGTATCACCTACATGCATTTGAAAAAAAAATTAATCTTATACTATTATTCTCACATTGTCAACAAACTCCATTTCAGAACAGTAACAGACTTCAGAAGGAAACAGTCAATTAAGCCTGCACCACAGGCTTTATTTAAGAAGTATTTGAAACTGTGGAAATACCTATATAGCTTGAATTCCAACAATTCCAGTGACATTTATGCCTCACTTGGTAGTCACATACTGCCTTACAAGTAAAGAACTGCGAACACCTAGAACATAAATAATGTAGCACCAAGTTTGTAAGCAAGAACAACAATTCTCCTCCCCACCACTCCCCAAAACTGAAAGAAATTTAAACACTGTAAGGAAAGAACCCTGCAGCACCTCTTTTAGATTATTTGCATCATACATAATACAATCAATCAGAAAACCCGTGATAAGCAGCATCGTTACTTTCTCAATTACATTCTTTTATTAATGGTACAGTGTCACAACATAAACTGAAATATTTATTTGCACATAATACAAAAACATAACTCTTCATAAAGTTTATACTGTGCTAGGAATCATGTATTGAACTTAAAAATCAATATACAGTATTTGATATTAAATAATGCACAGAGATATGTACACTCAGCCAAATTAATGCAATTACAGTTTCTCTAATTCAAAGGCAAACATGCAAAGAGCAGTTTATTACTTTAGTGTATACATACTTCACACTCCAGGTGAGAGTTGTGAGCAAGCTACGTTTTTCATGTTTTCCTTTTGCTACTGTTCTCTATCGTCAAGCACAGTGGTTTTAAAACCAATGATGAAATGAATTTTGGATAGCAGCATTTATTAGCAGCTACAGAATAGTGTTACTAAGGCAACTAGTTTAAGGCACTATGATTTCCACAACAGACATATGAAATCACTGGCAAGAAATTATTTTAAAAGGGAGCTATGAGCTTAGCTGTAATACCACAATAAAGATTTATTCTTTAAATATGTTCTTGACAATATGTTACATTGACTAACAAGGCTATTGTTTGTTCTTCCAGCAAAGTAAAATATAAAACAAGACCTTAACATTGTTATACACTCAAGAATGCCTCTCCATATTGGGGGAAAAAAGATTGAAAAAAATTCTCCCATCATCCCTCAATTTTAAAGTGGAGAAAAAAACTACTCACTTTCAAGAAAATTCTTCCACAGATTTCCAACATGCGTACAGTAAAAGTCCATTAAACTGTTCTGGAGTTTTATTTTTTTAAAAAAAAAGAATTTCTGACAGCAGATAAGTTCATTTCCTTTTAGTATTTTCCCACTAGGAAGGCCAAAATGTGCCGAAAATGTCCAGGCAACATTTAGGACAAAACTGGCAGTGTCTTTGGAGAATTACATTTATAAACAACATTAGCAACACAGGTGAAAATTCTTATTCTAATATGTACTTTTATAGAAATCATTCTTTCCTCCCTTGAGAGGTGTATATCCCTTCTATCTTTGCCATCACCAGCCTGATGAGTATTTCATCTGAATAATCAAGTTTTGGCTGAAGCCCTGCACAGCTACAAGGACTCCTTGACTTGCTCAATGCCTTTTCCCAAGTACCCCATGAGACTGGCTGCAAGTTAAAATATTATGAACCAGAACCCCGGCAGGCTGACAGCACCTGCCACAGAGAATTCCTGTAAGGCTACCTTGACACAGCTCTCCAAAACACCAGAGTGAAAGGTAGGATCAGAATGGGACGGGACAAGGAGGAAATTACTAACATTTTACTGGGGTGGGGGGAGTAGATTTGGAAGCACACACGCTATATGCCCATACGGACTATAAAATTTTAACAAATATTTTACAAATTACTATCAATTTTGACAATACACCTTCCTTTTATCTGTGCAAACATTTCCCACAGGAGTGGGAAACTGAAATAACCTGTAATAAATACTCAATATCTACTAAAATGTTGATATATTATTCCAAGAATCCCCGAAGACTTTCACTAATCTGCAGCCATAAGTTTGGATCATACCTGCACTTAGTGCAGAGGCTTGAAAGGTTTTTCCTGTGCCTTACATTCTAACTTCAACCGTGAAGTCATTCATTTCGCTGTCAGTATGGCGAACAAGCCAGAAGTTTTCCTCATCTAAGGCAGCTGCAGCAGCAACCAAAATACAGCTGCCTTCAGTTACCTCCTCTGCCTTAGGGCTCACAGAGCAGAAATACTGTTAGACTAGTTCTGCACCCTTTCAGCCTGAACTTCTGCAGTGTACCAGCTTCCTCCATCAGTCACTCCCTCAACTTCAGTGAACACTTCCTCAGAAGGCAACTACACAGCTTATGCGTTGCCATATGCACAGTCAGGTGGATAGAAGTATCTATCTCACATCCCAGTAATTCAATGAGTAACAGTCATTTCCTCTATTTCAATAAAAATTGCAATAAATTATTTCAGTTAAAATGACAGCTACAACCACAACAGCAGTACAGCATATCAAAAATAGGAACTATAGTGATTTATACTTATTACTGTTATCTAATCATTGGCTTCCTGCACCATAGGTAGATTTTTGACTCGATCAATATAAAAATTTGCTAAGCTGCTCTCTACAATACAGAATAAGAATGACATAAAATTGTGAAGAGTCTGGAATTCTCTGCCTGAAAAACTGACAGCATTCATTGAAGTATTTAACTGTCCACGCCTTAAGGGCAGAAGAGGTCACAACTAACTTTGGCCTTGTTCCACGTGTGCTAAGATCTCTAAATGATTGGTAACATTCAGATTCACAACTTTTCTGTAAAGACCTAAATTAGCCTTCTACTCCTTTTGCATGACTGGTTAAATGATCAAGTAGCACAAACATAAACCATCTTGTGTGGTTTTAGTGTTCAGTTCCAACCACAATTACCTAAACGTGTTGTTGCAGGACAACCCTGGTAAACAGCTAAGTACCATGCAGCCCCTAGCTCACTTCCCCCATACCCCTTCAGTGCGACAGGAAAAAAGAATGGAATTTTTTCAAATTTGTAGGTCAAGATAAAAACAGATTACCAAGCAAAGAAGTGTAAGAATAAAAAAGAAAACAAAACAAGTGATGCAAAGGCAATCACTCACCACCTCCCATGGGCAGACAGATGCCCAGTCAGTTGCCAAACAAAAGATGGCCAACCTCCCTAAATCCCCTCCTCTCCATTTTATTGCTCGGCACGACCATTATATGGCATGGTTAGTTTAGGTCATCTGTCTGGTTGTGTCCCCTCACAACCTCTTGCACAGCCCCAGCCTATTCACTGGGGGAGCGGAGCGAGAAACAGAGAATGGCTTGATGCTGTGCAAGAACTGTACAGGAATAGCTAAAACATTAGTGTGTTATGTTCGTTGTTTTCATCACAAATCTAAAACACAGCACCACATGAGCTGCTCTGAAGAAAATTAACTCCATCCCAGCCAGACACATGCATACAATATATATGAAGTGATGCACAATACACAGTATTGCAAAGAAAAGAGCTCCATAACATGAAAAAAACCACACATGGTTTTGCTTAGTGGTTTACGGGTTTGCCTTCTGGCAGATGAAAGAAGTTGTCTTCTTTGAGTTTAAGATGTTCTGGTAAATCTAGCTGTCTTTTTGCCTCTTCAATGTCTTCTTGAATTGCCGAAATGAGTGCATCTGAAAAAGAGAAGAAAAGCAGTATTTAAAAGCTGGTCTGAATTCTGAACACACAACAAGTAAAAATGGTGCACTAGAGAACACCAGAAAACAATCACAAAGGCAGAATATATTTACTATTATGAAGTTGGAAAGGCAACATTGTCATTTCTAAAGTGACACGCTTTTGGCACGCATTGCACTTTTCACTGCTATAAACACTACCTTTTCCAAGACATTTTCTCAAAAAAGTCAACAGAATTTCATTAACTGTTTCAGTTTTAACACATATCCATTTTAAAAGACCAGACCAATGTTTTTACAACAAGCTCATGATTTTCAAGTACTCCTCAATACCCTGACAATATAATTTTTAGACTGAAATAAGTAAGTACTGATAATCTGGAAGTTGTGGAGTTTTGCTTTTTTTAATATGGCCAATACATGTATTAGTAGATTCAGCTTAAAAAAAAACATTTTACTGAAAAGTCAAAGGTAAAGGTAAGACAGAATCACAGGATATCTGAAGCTGGAAGACAGCCATAAGGACAATCGAGTCCATCTCCCTGCTCCTCGCCAGAACTACCTAAAACTAAACCATATGACTAAGCACCGCCCAGACACTCCTTGAATTCTGTCTGACAGGCTTGGTGCTGTGACCACTTCCCTGGAGAGCCTGCTCCAGTGACCGACCGACCTCTCAGTGAGGAACGTTTTCCTAATGTCCAATCTGAACTTCCCCTGATGCGGCTTAATTCCATTTGCTCATGTCCTGTTGCTGGTCGTCATAAAGAGGAGATCAGCACATTCTGTTCTGACACCCTGCCTTGAGGAAAATGTAGACTGCAATAAGGTCACCCCTCAGCCTTCTCTTCTCTAAGCTGAACAAAGACCTCAGATGCTCCTCATAAGTTTTGCCCTCAAGGCCCTTCACCATCTTGGTTGCCGTCCTCTGGACACACACTGATAGTTTGACGTCCTTCTTATATTGAGGTGCCCAAAACTAGAGAGTACTTGAGGTGAGGGATGCACCAGTGCAGTGTAGAGTGGGACAATCACCTCCCTCGACCAGCTAGCCACGCTGTGCTTGATGCGCCCTAGGACACAGGTGGCCCTTTTGGCTGCCACGGCACACTGTTGACTCATAATCAACTTGCCACCAACCCAAACCCCCAGATCTCTTTCTGCGGCGCTGCTCTCCAGCCCCTCATCCCCCAATTTGTATGTATAACCAGGATTACCCCATCCCAGGTGGAGAATCCTGCATTTGCTCTTGTTAAATTTCATATGGTTGGTTGCCCAAGCTCTGTAGTCCATGCGATCTCTCTGTAGGGCCTCCCTACCCTTGAGAAACAACTACATGAAACAGCTGTTTATGAGAAACAGCTACCCTACATAAAACAGCTGATTATGAAGACAAGGAACAATGACACAGTATTTTCAGTATATGAGAACATGACAAATGAAACATTAGTTTAAGAGACCTGCAATACTGACCTGAAGAACTGAAGTTCTTTTCTGATCGAATATATCCAATAATGACTATGCTAAGAATCTCTCCATAAAAGTCATCTTTGAAAGTGTGGATAATATGTGTTTCCTAAAAAGAAGAGAAAATACATTGACAATTATCATGAGGCATTTTGAGTTTATTTCCCATGTTGCAAGGATGTTCAGATAATACCTCTAATTTGAATTCTCTCCCACGCGTATTGGGAAAACTGAGACACTCAGTCTAACATGCATAACGCAAGATTAAGAAGCTAGAGCCTTTTATTACATTAGCAGGGAGAACTGTACTTTGCACGGCATTTAAGAACACCATGATAGGTATTTATTTCACAGGTAAGATTTTCAAGGCGGCAATTCACAAATAATGCCTAGATTTCTTTGACCATTAAGTTGCTGCGTCCGAATAACTGTAATGAATTTGATCGAAACAATTGTTTTAAAGAGAGCTTGTACAAGTAACTCACAGGAATTGAATGATAAAACTCTAAAAAGAATGAAGGCAGCTATCTTTGAAGAAGGGATTCATGTCTAAATAATTAACTGCTTGCAAGTACTAGCAATTAAAACCAAGTTCTGCAAGTTTCAAGAATAAGCACCAGCACCTGATAGCAAGAAAAACATAGATGACACAGTTAAGGATTTTAATTCTGTCTTGTTATTATTTATTTTTGGATCTTGATTCTATATATTAAGCCACAGCACCACATGTATGGATTCTACCATTGAAAGGAAGAATTACTGAAAAATCATTACAATTAAGATGCCCCAGAATCTCACGCTTTAACTGTGGATGGATTGCAAAGGACGATAGATTAGTACGTTCCAGCTCATCCTAGGGGTCTCATAGGCTTAACAGATGTATTCAGTTCAGCAGTTATGTTTATCTAGCTATAAGCACAATAAGCAACAAACACTTTGGAAATACGAATTTTGATTTCAGAAGTATTTAAGCAATGGTGGAAGAGGCAAATGAAAATAATATTTTTTTTTACCTACAGCTGCATGCTCTATGCTACTGAGGGGTTTTCTGGGATTTTTTTTTTTCCTCCCCAGAACACATGCATTCAAGATGGATACCAAATACATTTCTAAGAACAAACAGAATTTCTAATCTCATTTATGGATCAAATTTTGCTTTTCTTATTCAAAGCCAATGTCTGGCTCATTGATTATAATTAAAGTACCACACAAAGCAAAATTCTTACCACTGATTTCTTAATATTCTTATAGAAAGGATTCCATCCTATGCTCAAAACCATTTTATGCACATCTCCATTTCCAACACAGGCCCATCCATAGTATATACCAGTAGAGATATCAGATGGAAAGCTTTCGACTACTTGCTCAGAAAAGTTAGCTGCAAAAATTTTAGAAAGTGTTCACTTGTGTAAGTAAAGCGCATCACAGAATTTTCAAACACGTAAAAGCCAAGTTCTGTCTACATGCTATTTACAAACAGAACACTGATGATGACAGTAACACAATGTGCCACTTGCAAAGTATACACCAGAAAACAGCCTCATAAAATGCAGTCTCTGTGGTAGTACCAGAGTTACCACATCTCCTACACATAATACTTCACAGTTTACATACATTCTATTCTATAGTTAAAATTAATAAACTAAAATACACAGTCTAAATGCATTTCATTATTAGGACTACCACTGCTTTAGTGTGGTCAAAGAACAGAAAAATCAAGTTTCTTTCGCACTGTTAAATGGTATCTTAGAATTACTTAAGCATCAGTAATTTTTTTTCAAGCAAGTAAAATATGTAAAAATAAATGAAGTCATGATTTTAGTCACCTGCCAGTTTTTTCCATGTTGCCTTTTAGGTTATTCATATTTGGGGATTTCTAGGATTTTCTTAGAAAACTACAAATCCGAAATAAAATAGGTTCCTTTCTGACTGAGAGAAGAAATCTAAGCCTTTAGCCAAACAATTGTCCTACTTTAACTTCGCTCATGGGTAGAGCTCTTCAGGCAAGGTTTCAAGCCAATTTTAAAGAATTTACAGTTAGTGGATTTCTACCCTAGTTTGTTAGAGGAAAAAAACTTCCCTTGCACATTCCCTGATACTAATAAGCCATATATAATCAAAAGGAAAAAAAAAACCACAACCAAACTTAAGTTTATATTAACAGATGTGATCACATGTTCAGTACATCAAGATTTGTTTTAGGAGGTTTTCTTGCCTGTTCGGGTTTGTGCAAAATGCCCGCTGACTTCAGCCTATTTTTAGAAGAGACTGAAACCCATTCGAATTACAGCTGTCTGTATTCAGATTAGTCAACCAGGGAATGGTAACAGGAAAATACACTTCTCTACAGGACAACTGTACATGCTCTGTTTGGTTTTTTTTTTTCATCTCTGCATTATTCGCTTTACAGTTCCTTCCTTACAACTGCCCCCTGTGTCCCCTTCCCTGCCTTGTCCTCGTCTGAGGTCAGACAAGTTTGTAAGAACGGACATTTTTCACAACGCCATGCACGGCGTGTCATCACTTTTCAGCACCCTGAAAATTGCCACAATCATCATCAGACGAGCTAATACCAAAAAAAAAATAATAATAAGTAAAGAGAGAGAACTCGTTTAACAGAGCGTCGTAAAAATGACACAAACGATTGAATGCGGCTGTAAGCAATAAGAAAAACTAGAAATACACCCAAAAAAAACCCACCACAAACGCTAACACGGGACATCCTGCCTGTTCCCAGGAAGGGCCAGCCGTGCCCATGGCGCGGTTCTGCGGGGCAGCCGGCCGCCCCCCGGGCTCAACCCAGCCCGGTGACGGCCAGCCCGGCTCCCGCCCCTCCACCGGCCCGAGAACCGGGCGGCCCTGCCCCCGCCGGGGCACGGCGCGGCTCCGCTCAGCCAGCCTGGCCGCCGCGGGTCGCTGAAAGCCGCCGGGACCGGGCTCCCACCGGCGGGGGCACTGCGGCCACCCCGCCGGCCCGGGACAGGGTCTGCGGGCCGGGCCGTGGGGAGCCCCTCGCCGGTGGCCTTCAGGGCAGGCGTCACCCTAGCCCCGCCGGAGGGAAGCGGAACCCCGCTCACCGGTGGGGATGCCCAGCTCCTTGGAGCCCCTGCCGAAGCCCTTCACCACCTCCCCGCGGCAGAAGTACGGCAGGTGCCTCATGGCGGCCAGTACCCCGCAGACCCGCGGCCAGCCGGGCGCAGCCCTCACCTCCCGCCGTGCTGGAGGAGGGGGCGGAGGAGGAGATGGAGGAGGAGCGCCCCAGCCTTCCATTCACAGAGCTCCCCGGCCGCCGCCGGCCTCCCCTCAGAAATGGACTCTCTCCCAGCCCGCCCATCCAGGCGGGGGTCAGGGCGACCCGCAGGGAAGGAGCGGGCCGCGGGGACAGCCTGTGGCGCCGTGCCCGCTCCCGAGGGCCGCCGCCGCCGGGGAGAGCCCGAGTCTGGCCGGTCCAGCGGCCTTCGTGCCACAAGATGGAGAACAGCAGCAAGGCGGCAGCCAGGCCGTGCCCTGTCAGCCCTCCTTCCCCAGCAGACACACCTAGAACCCGCCAACGTGGCTTCCCCGGCAGCTCTGTCATTTTCTTTCAAAAAAGCTGAGATGCTTCAGAATACAGCAGACATGAGGAAATCGGTGAAAACAGATACTTTTTTTTTTTATTTCTTTTATGTAATTATGACAAACTGGAGTTACTTGTTGAAGAAAAATAAATGTGTGCTCTGCCATGATTTGCCAGCCTGGGGATTGCCGTCAGGAGAAGACATCCAGACAGAAGCACTCGTCCTCTGTTCACTCTGTGTTGGAAAGTAAAGGCCCCCTCAACCCTTCTTTAATGTGCTGATTCCGCTCACTTTTCATGTCGTGGGTGTATTGTTGCACTGCTGAAATATACCCATCTGATTAACACTCTTTTCTATGGACCTGGTCCCGCTCAAATACATGGGATTTGCGTACGTGCCATTCGCGATAGCAGGTAACAAGGGCATACTCAGTCTCCACTACAGAGCAGGCAGCCCAGGCTGGTGTGTTTATGTCAGTGGTACATACACCAAATAAGTCTTGGGAGTCTTACTCAGGACTGCCATTGTGTGCTTACACGTATTGATACAAAAGCACACAACAATATCTTGAAAGATCACCAAAGTCCTTGCAGTGAATTCCCGATCTTTTCCAATTACTCCTATAATGCAGGAGTTGCTAGCTTTACCAGTTTGATATAACCAGTTACAAAAGTGCTGCTGGAGTTACCTCTAATTCTGTTGGCGAATTTTTTCTAAGGAAAAGCAGCCTTAGGACCTATGATGTGCTCCTATCTAAATTGCAGTCGAAGGCAATGTTAACCAGTTCATTCTAATGATGGGGAGCTGTCTTGAGAAACTGATAATGTCCCACCACAAAATGCTGAATGCTACCAATTCATGGATCTGTGGGCACTAGTTATTTTATAGGATAAGGCCTATCAAAAATTATTCCACCTCAAATTTACCCTCTTTCTAATTCTTTTTTTCTCTCATCCTACTTCCCCACAATTTGTTTAATGCTAATATTTTAATTAGTGGCTTCAGTTTGAGTAACTTTGACTGACTTAACAATCATTGTTTACATAACTTCAGCTGAACAAAAAAGAATGGCGGTAATATATGTAAAAGAAGGAAGAGTGGAATAATAAAAAAGTCTTACACTGCTACTGCTGTCTGACTGCATGGGGAGAGTGATGTTACAAAAAGTTTTGTTTAATAGTATTTAGTAATGGAAGTATCTTGAATATTAAGACCAAATACAGAAGTTGTTACTTAGTTGCCTAACTAATGACAGGCCATAACAATAGACAATGTGACCACTCATCCCTGGAATTTTTAGTTTATTTCAGATGTAGAGCAAAAAAAAAATAATCGTGAGGCAGGTACATTTATATTGTTCATAATATGTTTCTTCCTGTTAATAATAAATTACGCCTTCGGTTATAATTTGTATATAAGCAGGTGTATTTTTGCGTACTTCCATTTTTTTTAATGAATACATCTTTCCGGAATAAATTTTCATGTTCTTGCCGCATCCACAAGATGGCACTCGATCTCTTTTTCAATATCTGTGGGTTTGGGCACAGGTTTGGGACGGAGGGCTTACAATCTTATCTCAGTAACGGAACAGATCTTGAGAAACAGTAAGTCAGATAAATACTTGTGTAAAAAGTACCTGGTTAGATATTTCACAGAAGTCTCATTAATAACTTAGATCTCGTTCTGTCAAACAGTTGTTAATCCTTTTCCTCAGTCATGATGGGTTGCTGTGATCCATGGTAAAAATTATTCATCCTTGATACTGGACATGTTTTTCTTTTGTAATAAATTGTACTTAGTTCAGCTTGGAGGGAGGATTTTACATAAGTATAATGTAACTACCTGTATTAAAATTTAGTCAGCATGTTTCTTCAAAAAGTGTAGTTTTATTTTAGTCACAAATGTGTACGCCAAAAAAAGCAGTTTGGTAGCTCATAGCTGCGGTTAGAAAACTCAGGCTCTGCATCACACAGCTGGAAAAGAATTTCTGCTCTGTGCTGGTGCTACATTTTTTACAGCTACTGTTGTTAGTAAAAAGTCTGTAAGAAAATAGAGCAGGTGCCGTGTTCACCTGTGTAGGCTTTCTTTTGTCCAGGAATAGGCTGTATCAGCCTTCGCCTCTTTACTCTTTATAAAAAACTGAAAAGGCCTTGTTGATTTTCAAGCTGCAAGGGAGAAAGGTTTTCTATCTATGCAATAGTAACAGAAAGAAATGATGAAAATGGTGGCCCTAGTGACTCACACTGCAGGGAGGAGGTAGCACAGGAAATGGCTGCAATGCTTTTTCCTGCTTGCTTGCTATTATTCGTTAAGCTCATTCCCTTCCCACCTTCCCAGGGCTGTACGTCCACATGACAAGGAGGCCTTGAGCAACAAAGGTTGTCATTACAGCCCTGTTCCCACACTAGGCAATGACTGAGCAAAAAGGAAAGATTCCGGTGAAAATTTTCTCACTGTTTGGAGGAACCAGATGTTTATAACACTCCTGCCATCACCAATATGTGATGCTCTCTCCCAGACACATGCAGGGCATTACCATCTGCCTATACAACAGCACTGGGAGCCTTGCAGAAGACATTGAGGAGTTTGTGACCTTGAGCAAACCATGTCTCTTGGGCCTTGTTCTTAAGGACTGTGTGTTCACATGAGTAGAAGCCATAAGGGAACCTCTGTCAGTGACCCGTGCTGGCCTGTGCTGCGCACTGGTGACGTTACGACAGTGATAATATTGCAGCCTGTCAGGAGAAGATATATATCCCTTTTTGTTACACAAAAGAAAATCCACTGCAGCATGGGAGGGAGAACAGAACAGAATCTGCACAGTGTGTTGTGGGGGAAATCCATCCAGGGTCCCTCTGATGCTACACAAAAGCAGGGTACCCTGCATCTGAAGGGACGTAAGATTTGTTCACTATCTCTATTCCTCTTTTTATTGTATTTTTTATTAAAACTGCTGTATTATTAAGCCATTTGTTGTTGGGCCTCTCTTGCAGAGATCCAGAAACAGCCCTCCACCATTTCACTTTCTTTCTCATCTCCCCGCCCACCCAAGTGCAGAAGAGCAGCCCCTCTTCCACTTAGGGCAGTACTGGAAAACATCAGTCCACGTACGTTACTCAAAGTTGACATAGTACATCCGATCTCCCACAGGACTGCCTGAAAAGTCATGGGTTCGGGTACCATATTTCTGTAGTTTCTTGGGAATAGCATACAGAGTACTTTTAGGAAGGTGGTGTACAAAAAGGCTGCCCAGAGACAAATTTTGTAAAAAATAGAGAACTTGCTGAAAAAGGTTCTTCTGATCCTAGTAATCCTGCTATGAAAAAAGGAATTCACAAAGGAAAATAATGTACAGCAAAAACATCATTGAATGAAAATTCAGAAATACTAGAAGTACTGCCAATTTCACAGAAAGTTGACAAAATTACACAGAATCACAACAATAAATATGGTGAAATCTGAGCAGATGTTGAAAGCTTGATGACAAAAAAGGAGTGAAGTAAAGACACAAATCTAACGTTGTGCACGTTAATAATATTGAAAGGAGCTTTGTCTCCATGGTCCTATACTGGCATTAGTTTGTTTGGATATGCTGGAAGAAAAGTGTTGATACTGTTGCAGAATTAACCGAAATAAATACACTTAAGATCAGGTCAGAACAGAAGCAGTTTGTTACTACCGGTATAGGAGAGAACCCAGAGCGGCAGAGTCACCGTCCCTGCTGATGTGAACTCTGCCCAAATGTGGCAGGTTATACAACTCCTTCACCAAAACTGTCTCAGATGATAACAGCAATTTAAATCCTTCAGATAAGGAGGCTCTATACAGTACATCCTTTTACAAATAATCCACTCCTTTTACGAATAAGCCACTTCTCTGTAATTAAATCTTGCTGCCTGTCAAGACCGTTAGCTGCAAATGTGCGTTAACCAGGGAGGCCTGCAGAGGCCTATGAGACATTCTTCTTCCACAATACTGGATTCTTTTTTCCCTTTTTGTCTAAAAGTAGCAATATCAGAGAATAGCATGAAATCATTTTAGTTAGATACTTTATGCCAACAACCCTGAAGTCTGCAACATCAGCAAAATGCAGACAGGAAGCTAAGAAGTTGTTTGTGCAACAACTGATGGTAAAACGCTTACACTGTAAAAATGTATGTATTATAACTAAATCAAAAATGCTGCTCACGTTATATAGGAGCACATAGGTTTAATAATTTCTTGCTTATCTAGCAAAAATATGAATGCAAGATGATATGGCCAGCAGGTCGAGGGAGGTGATTCTACCCCTCTACTCCACTCTGGTGAGACCCCACCTGGCATACTGCATGCGGTTCTGGAGTCCTCAGTACAAGAAGGACATGGGCCTGTTGGAACAGGTCCAGAGGAGGGCCACGAAGACGATCAGAGGGCTGGAGCACCTATGCTGTGAGGACAGGCTGAGAGAGTTGGGGTTGTTCAGCCTGGAGAAGAGAAGGCTCTGGGGAGACCTTATAGCGGCCTTCCAGTACCTGAAGGGGGCCTACAGGAAGGCTGGGGAGAGACTCTTCATCAGGGAGTCGAGTGATAGGACAAGGGGTAACGGTTTCAAACTGAAAGAGGGGAGATTTAGATTAGATATTAGGAAGAAATTCTTTACTGTGAGGGTGGTGAGGCACTGGAACAGGTTGCCCAGGGAAGTTCTGGATGCCTCATCCCTGGAAGTGTTCAAGGCCAGGCTGGATGGGGCTTTGCGCAGCCTCGTCTAGTGGGAGGTGGGAGGTGCCCCCAAGCAGGGGGCTTGGAACTAGATGATCTTAAGGTCCCTTCCAATGCAAACCATTCTATGATTCTATGACTTATTCTACATAAAGGTTCATTGTGAAATTGTTTCTCTCTGCTATAACAACTTGCCTTGGGTTGAGCGACACAGGACTAATTTATCTTCTAATGCTGAGGAAAACTGCACTTTTAGAAGACTCTGGTGTCTGAATTTATGAAAACATTTACTTTATAGCCAGCTAGGCTTTGTGGTATTCAAAGTGTCAGTGTTTTCAAGCCTTGCCAGGTGCAGGGATAAGGAGGAGCGAGGCCTGGGCACTTTACCCAGGCTGTCCAACAGGATTATTTCATACCATGAACATCACATTTGATATAAATTAGAAAGTTTACTGTGTAGTTCTCTCTCTCTCCCTTGATAGCGGCAGTTCAGGGAACTCCTTGCCCCAGTGACGGACCCCTGAGCCCTTCCCTTCCTCCTGAAGCCATTGCACTCACAGTGTCCCACATTTGCTGTCCACTGCTGGGAGTGCGCAGCTTCCTGCTGATAGAATTGTCTGAGTATAATTCATGTGTATTTTATATTAGTGTTGGGATTGATACCAGTTCTTTAGTATTATTGTTAATTATTTAGTCTTATCCTATTAAATCTACTTAGATTTCAACCCTCATGTTTCCTTGCTTTCCCTGATTCCCCTTTATGGGTGGGGAGGGGTCATCAGGTGATAGAATAATTGTCCAAACAGCAATAAATCATTACGGGTTTTCTCAAACCATAACACAACTAAACATCAAAACATCTTCAACAAAAGGAGGAAGGATAAATGAGACTGGAATTTAAATGAAAAAAAAATCAGCTGTGAAATAGTAATAGATCATACAAAATCAAAGGAAAGGCTTGAGTAGAGCATTGCAGAGGCAAAGTCTTCAGTCTTTCAGAAGGATCCTAGAATTAGATCACCTTAAAGCAATTGTGAGACCAAGCTCTGCATTTCGTGAAATCCAAGAAAGGAAACCAGCTCAGACATTAGCTCAGAACTCCTGATGAATCCAGGCATACATACATACTTTTTTTTTTAACTTTTTTTTTAATGGTTATAGACATAGTAGTGTCATTTTTTTATATTTACTTTCGGAAATAGGATAATTGGGACTGTTAGTAAATAAAATTTGGAAAATTTAGAAAGGTTGAAGTCAGTATAATTTGTTAGTTTCTCAGGGTACTGTCTCAGGAGGAGGTTGACTGATTGTCCTCATGATTTACATTTACTGTGCTTAAAATACAAGCTTTTTCTTGTCTCCTGGTTTCAACTAGGATAGAGTTAATTTTCTTTCTAGTAGCTGCTAGTAGTACAAGAATAATGTTGAAAACACACATTGTTTTAGTTGTTGCTAAGTGATGTTTCCATCAGTCAAGGACTTTTTCAGCTTCCCATAGAAGCTGAGAGAGAGCATAAACAGGACAAGCTGGCCCATGGAGCATTCTGTACCATAGACATCATGCTCAGTATATAAATAGGGCTTGGCCAGGGGGTGAGAATCCATGATCACTGCTCAGGATGGGCTAGGCAACCGATCACCAGGTGGTGAGAGTGACTTGTGTTGTATTACTTTATCTTGTATATTCATTTACCATGTTTTTGTATTATTATTATTATTATTATTGTTATCATCATCATCGTTGTCATCATCATCATTCTCTTCTGTTACTGTTCTATTAAACTGTCTTTATCTCAACCCACGAGGGTTTTTTTCCCCCCTCCTTTTCTCCCTCTTCTCCCTACCCTACTAAGGGGGAAGGAATGAGCAAGCAGCTGCGCGGCCCTTGTTGCTGGCTGGGATCAAACCACAACATCCAGCTTTACCAGAATCATCTTTCATCACTCCTGTCAGAGAAGCCAGCAAGAGAAGGAGTAATAAATTACCCAGGCAGTCGTATTATGCCAGACTTGCATCTCACTTTTACTGTGCAATCAGCAAGTAATGCTTTTTAACTGGATCAGAGTAGCAAAAAGTCATGTTAGAGGCACAATGAGAGGCTCCTAATTTATGCAGTACATGTTTTGTAGTCAATTTCAGCAACTCAAGGCTGCAATCCATTTCTATTTCCATTTTCTAAATCCATTTCTATTTTTGATTCTGTAACTGGGGCTAACTGCTAACCAGCCTCTTGGAAGAAGCTTTTCCTGGTATGGCCTTGATCTGAGGTGGTTTGTTCATATTAAAGTAATTTTAAACTCACCTGAAAAAATTGCCTATCAAAAATATGGCAATTTGTGTAAACTCACAATGGGTAAAATGACAAACTATTTCTGATGCATATTACAGGTATTCATTCGTACAGAAAAAGCAGATGTGAAGTTCCCTTATCAACTTTCGCGAGGAGTCATGCTTATCTCTGCAACTCAGCACTCAAACATGGTAAGTCAGCTTGTCTACTTACAAGTCTGTTTCCTGATCCTCAGTTTAATTGATCAGACTCTTCCAACTGGAAAGAGATGGGAGGAAAAAATTGCTCCTGACAGACTGTGGGGTCAGTTCCTCCTTTCTGGGTAGGGAGTTGAGCAGCAGCTTCTGCCTGCCCCAGTGCCTGGAGGTCACTGCTGCAGCCCAGGCTCCTCAGCAGCTTCTGGGGCTCCTGGCTGCTTCATCTAGCTAAATGCCTCCATCCTTCCTACCTATCTTCCTATCTTCTGCCTTCATCCAGCTAAATGCATTGAACCCTTTCTCCACCGTGGTTTGCATCCAGGCTGAAACACAAAGAGACACCATGAAAAAACATGGCAAAAAAGTGTTAATTCAAGATGACGTTATTTGTTATTGATCTCTTAAACCCTCCCAATGGAGCACAGGATGAAATGTAATGCTAGCAGTAAAGGACCAGCGCCCAAAGCAGAAAACCAATCCCTGTCACTAGCCTAGCCCCAGTCAAAGGAGTTATTTAAACAGAGAGCTCAAAGTGGCCCAACTGGATTATGGTGTTTGGATCTTGTCCCTGCTCTCCTGCCACTGCTGGAGCAGGTCCCTCAGCCAGGAACAAGGGCTAGCCAGGGGACCAGAGGCACACAGAATGATTCTTTTGGCAACAGGAAACACTGGCACCATCAATCCTCAAAAATATTTTCTGCTTCAGAATGGCAGTTGAAGAGCACCTGACGGGTGTGTTCTTTGTGAGGCTGCTTTAAGACCAAGAGGGAGTGTGGAGAGGCTTACTAGGACACAACAGAGCTATGAAAAAGAAGCTCCACGGTCAATTCCTGGGTTGAGTTTTGCACACAGGAGAAGGAGGGAGGAAGAACATAGCCTTCTTGAACTGCACTGCTTTCACTCAGAGGCACAGAAAAAATCCATCCATTAGTTAGATTCTATATTCACATGCATTAAAAATATCCTCCAAGGTATTTTGCCTATATGGGTGAGGAGGTGTGAGCCAGGGAGGGTTGAGGAGGAACAGCAAACTGGGAGACTAGAAACTAGAAGAAGGGAGTTTAAAGCCTTTCATTAGATACACATGACTGCAGGTACAGTGTGTTTTTTGTTTCACACAACAAGGGCACAGGTACTATCAGAAAAGAGCAGAGCCGTGTTGGTTGTACAATATATGAGGCATACAGATGATTAACACAGGGAAAATCATTAGCAATCTTTTATCATTTCACTGCTGCTGAGTGCATCCAAGCCCTTGAGAGCAGCCCATCGCAGAAGCAATATGAAGCCAGTGGAGAGGGTAGGGTATCATGCCTGACACTTGTATTATTTCAGCTCAGCTGCAACTGCCTACATGGATGGAATGGCAATTTTCCAACATTAAAGTGGTTTTAAACATGTAAGATATTTTAAAAGGCCCAGAAGGCTTTGGGCACTCAATGTCCTGGTTAGAATGGCATGTCTTGCCTTAATCTCCCATGATCTAACTGTGGCATCTGATCTGACTGGAGGAAAACAGCTGCAAACCACTTGTACTGGTGCCTCAGGTTATACTTCCTCAGATGCAGAACTTTGTATTTTCCTTTGCTGAACTTCATGAGGTTCATTTCTGACCATTTCTCCAGCCTGTCCAGGTCCTTTTGAATGGCAGTGCAACCATCTGGTCTAGCCACTCCTCCCAGTTCTGGATCATCTGCTAACATGACAACGGTGCACTCTGTCCTATCATCCAGGTCACTCATGAAGATGTTAAACAGTATTGGCCCTGGGCCACGCTGCTAGTGACTTGTACCTCCTCCTCTCTGGGTTGCCTCTTCTGCTCTTCCTGGTATGGCACCGCAGCAAACCCTGCCACCATGTCAGATCTTCGAGCAAAGCTTGCTGCACAGTTTCCTGAATCAACGCCTCCAGCATCATCTTGACTTCCATGTCAAGTCTCCCTGACTGTCCTGCAGAATTCCCAAGGGACTGCAATTCCTGGCAGGGAGCTAGGACTGCTGCAGGAACACCTGGACTTACTGTGGGAGCCCCTGCCTCAGGTCTTGCTGTTCCTCATCCTCCTGCCCAGGCCCTGGCAGTAGGGCTGCCAGAGAGTAGGGGGCACTGGGTCCTGCAGGTGAAAAGCAGGCGGGAGGAAGAGGAGCATGAGGAGTTGGAGGAAGCATAGGAGGAGTAGGGTGGGCATTGGGGTGATTTCCTCCTTGATGAAGGGGTCAGAGCATTTGCTCCTTCCTAGAGCTCATCTACATGAGCAGGGGCTTTGGGCCGGTGGCATGGATGCATCCTGGCTCTCCGTGAGCTCACACGCATGTGCAGCTGCGCACATGTCTAGGGCAACAAGCCAGTCCCTACCCCTGGGGAAGTTCTTCAACTTGACTCCAAACTGTGCATAAGCCCTCCTATCCCACAGCTTCCAGTGCTGCCTGCATGCCTCCAAGGGCAAGTAGCACTTCCCCAGCGGCACCAACTCTAATGGATCCTCTGCCCCTGGGCTGTGCAGCCAAGCATGCCGTTACTGACTGTAGTGCTGGGAGGGAGGATACAGCCCTGAAGTTTGCTCCTCTGTCCACCACGGAGTTCCCACCTCTGCACTTTCCTCTGTACCCCCATTTTTCACCTGTCAAAAATCCACAGTAACAAGGCCCAGTGCCAGGCTGGTGTGGCTGTCACCCTTTAACACAGGGATCCCAGCAGGTCCATGGCAGTGGGACTGGTTGAAAAACTTACTCTTCCAGTTCTTCCAATCTCTCTTGCTGCTCCACTTCTCCAAAGCACACATCCAGTCCTCATAGAGATCACCTGACAGGAGTTTGGAGGGGATGTTTCAGAGCAAGTCCTGCAATGCTGAGATCTTCAGATGAGGCTTTGGACACACACTTCTGCTGGGACTGTACTGAACACCCCTGTGACTCTGCCTCAGGAGGAAGCAGCCTGGTTTCAACCACCTGCTCTTGCAGTTGCCCATTGACAGTGCCAGAGCAGGCAGCTTCCAGGCTATGTGCCAAGCAATCTTGCATTAGCCTGTTAACAGGACAGAGCTCTTCTCTGTCTTCTCTTCACCCCTAAATCTCATCATGCCTCCCTGAGCAGACTGCTGGAGAAGGCCACGAAGTGAGTTTCTCAGTGGATTGCCAGAAATCAGGGACAGAAGAAGAGGAACATAATAGGAGATAGAAAATTAAAATGCCAAATTTTTCTAAGCCTGAATCACAGAGTTTTGGCTTCACTGCAGTGTTAGCTGGGAGTCCCAGACAGGTCAAACTCCATCAGTGAAGTGGGCTCCCGCAGGATCCCAAGGAGCTGATTCAATACACATGTAATATCACAATGCAACACACAGAGAACAGGTAAAAGGAAGCAAGTAAATAAGAGTAAAGTAGTATTACATATAGGAAAGCAGTATGAGTTCCAGTATGAGTATGAAGCTGCCTGCTCTGGCAGTATTTTAAATGCTGGGCTAAAATAGGAACCCCATGTCGATAAACATTTGACTGAGTAAATTTCTGAAGCTGAAGATATTGCTGAAGATATGTCATAGTCCTGCTGGTTTTCAGTAGAGGTAAGAGGTTTGTGAGAAAATCTGACCCAGATATCAATACTGATTTATGTGAGGAGGAAATGCAGGTGCTGATAAATGATCTGAGCTGGACAGTTTTCTATTGGAAAACAGCGAGTTCTGGGTAAATTCATTGAGCATCTCTTCAACACATGGGTAAAACTGGTGGGCAGCAAAGCAGCCATCAAGCTTGGGCTGTGATTTACCCTACAGATAGATATTATTTATTTGATTTCAAAGAGTTAAAACTGATAATGCCATTAGGATTTTAAACACCGTTTGCATCCAGTAAACACTTTCTACTCTTGCATCAACATCTGACAAATAGCACAGCCCTCTTGTATGCAACAGACTCTAAACTAAGTTCTTCCACTTGGCAGCTGACAAGAGACACTTCGGAAAAGTTTCCCACCCTTCATCTGCTGTCAGGCTTTTCAGGTCTGACAGAAACCTACAACCCCCTTAGAAGGCACCTTCCAGCAGTGCTAAGACTTCTGGTCCAGGACTGCAGCCCTGCTGACCTGCAAGGTGATCATGAGGCAGCCTCTCCTTTTTCCCCGTCTCGTGAGTGTTGCACTAGAATAATGGGTCTCATCACACAGCCCATGGGAGAAGATGAGTCAGGGTGCCCAGAAACCCCCAGAGAGGGTTTTTTTTAAAATATTTAATCTTGTAACTATTTAAAGGTATTTAAATTCCTCATTACTTTAAAATTCACGTTGCCATGAAAAACTCTGATTACACACAGTTGGTTACAATAATTTTTTTCCTAAGCATAAAATAAAGTAGTAGGTTATCTTTTCAGTTACACTAGCTCCTGTATGCGTGCAAGTCTCATGCATGCAGTATAGTATGCTGTAGGGGACCCTGAGTGAAACAAGCTGATTTCTCAACTGGAAGCTGTAGAGATTTATCAGTACTATGTTGTGAATTATCATCATCAGGAGCATCTTCAGTTTGAAACGCAGTCACCTAAAAAGTTAGAATTCATTTTGAGTACTTCATTCCCTGAAGCCTCATTTCAGTTTTCTTCCATTTTTCCAATTCTATTTTAGAAAACCTTAAAACTGTGTTAGAAGGGTTTTCCAGTTAATCCATATTTTAAAAATGTCAAAGGCCTTTAGTTTGTTTTGGCACTGCATAAAAAAAATACATTACAGCATGGCCAAAAACTTGTACGGGGCAATTGGTACGTTTCATTAACACCTTCTCCTTTAGCAAAGCCTACATGCAGTGCCTACGCTCCAGCACTTGGTGGTGTCTTCTGCCAAAGTAATACGTCTCCGGCTTGCTACAGCATGCTACAAAACGTATGGTGCCAGCAGTACCTCTCCTTACAGTAAAGATCGTCGATGTTGTAAGGGAATCCCCTCTGTTTCTATCAAATAAGCAGTCCCTGAGGTCAGCTACATCTGGCCTCTTGTCCACACTGGACTGTCACTGATAAATCCCTTCAGCGCATGTGCTGAGGACGTATCTCTCTGATCATCAGGGGAAGGCACAGGCCTTCTTAGCACACTGCTTTTTCCTTCAGAAAGCACTGACAGCAGTAATTCTGCTTGGCATGTGGTAATTTCATTCAAGACTAATGATTTGAGGGAAGCTTGTTTCGCCTGTGTCTCGCACAAAAGTGCTCAGCACACATTTGGCATGTTTTTCTTCATGGATCATCTCACTCTTATGCAGTTTCCCTGTTCTACACCTTCCCTTCCTGTGGAACAGGCCATCTAGTGCAGACTGCAGTGATACATATCCAAATGGAAATCCATCTACAGCAGCATGCTCACATCTGTCTATTAATGTTGTGCCAGAAGTTATGCCTCTCTCTAGGTAAGAAGGACAAGCTCTGCAGAAGATAAAATTCTGGCATGTTGTCATTAGATGGCCAGAAGCTCAATGCAGGGCTTTTCTGTTTGTACAGCCTGCACAATTCAGTTGTGGGTACTGTGCAGGACAAATACGCACTCAGTGAGTAGAATTTACATCAATCGGATAGCTTAAAACCACCTGAAGCTTAGTGTGAGCTATCTTTTGAAGCTCCTGCCTACTGCCAATGAGTATGGAGTGGCTGCAGTGCAAAAGAGAATTGGATCTCTTGATTCTGCCTTTTCTTGTGTCCTTACACTTCGCAAACTCTTGCAAAGTTTGTTGAACCTGTGAAATATGGAAAGGGCCTGTTGTTTTAAAGAAAACTGATATGCTCAGAAAGAGGAAAATCTGCCCTGCCTGCAGTAGTGTCACAGAGGACAGAGAAAGTAAGATTTGCCATTAGCATATTCTCATGCAGCACACAGGCTGGGGCATGCATCACATATGCTCACTGCTATGTGAAATGCAAGTTTCTCTCTCTTCTTGTGCTCAGAGAGAAACAGGGACAGTAAAAATCGCTCTGCACCCTCGTATACAAAGGAAGTGATCCAATCTAGATGTACATGGGGAAAAGAAAGTCTGTAGAACCATCACTCTGGACACTACTGTTTAGTGCTTCTGTTTCCCTGGAGTTCACCATAGTGCAGCCCCCAGCTTCAGGACAGGTGGGATGACTGTACTAGCCGAACCTCTGTCCCCATTAAGTGCTGCATCCCACAATGACTACACAGGCAAACAAGCAGTTTTGCAAACCAATTCCTTCATTACTGAGCTCCAAGTTAAAGGTCTTCCCCCACTCCCTGGCCCTTTCTGTTGCTCCTTCCCAGAGTTTCACAGTATCTTGTAGCCCAGTTGTCTGAGAGTTGTTCAGTCCTGTCCTAAAAGCCTTGTGAACACTCCATCTGCACACCTTTGAATCTCTTGTCATCAGCCAGCTCTATGATACAAGCCGCTACCCCCTCACATTGCTCAGTGCTTCTTTTAAGACTGATATCATGAGGTACTTGTTCAAGAGAAGTACAACCCAAGGAAAGAGATAATTAAGCAGGGGTGGAACTTCATTCCAATGACAAACCATCTGAAAGCAAATAACTTCAAGATCTGCCTTAATCTTCACTAGTAATTTAAACAAGCCCAGATTTTCTTTAAAAGATGACCACTTTGTAGATATCTGCTTAAACTCTGGGTAGTTTTTTCAGTTTCTATTTTGCTCTGGTCTAATAAAAGGTGTCACCTCTGTCCCTTATCTTTGTCTCTGTCCTTAGACATCATGCCCACACCAGTGCTTTATGCTGTTTAAAAACAGACTCATATTTATATTCCAAATAAAGTTTTAATTCCTTTAAATGCTACCCTGAACATTAATTTGAATCTATGTTCTTTCTAATGCACTCAAATCTTTGAAAGTCAGAGTGATATCTTGGTTTACCAATCTATTGACAAAGCCTGTGTTTTCAAACTTGTAAAAGATCTAAGTCGTCCTTGTCAGCAAGGGGAAAAAAAAAAAAAAAGAGGAAGAGTTTTGTAATTATTAGATAGCAAGATAAAACCACAAATACACAGAAACTCTTTGTGTTTCCATCAAGGCAATAGCCCTGGTCTGAAGTCCACTGATAATAGCAAAAATCTTCCCATTACTTTGGTTGACGTGTAGTAAAGCAGAAAAGAGAAGGAATTCACCATTTCAGAGAGAGAGGAATGTGCTTCTTCAGCACTTCCTAGAAATCTGATTACTTTCTCAATTAGGGCCTAGAGAGTTACATAACGTAATCTGAAAAGGTAAACAATTCAAGGTTTTGTTTCAAGTAATGGAGTCCAGTGCATTAAAAAAAAATACAATTAAAATTTTTTTTGAGCAACAAATCCATCATTAAATTGCAGAGAAGCTTTCTTATGTGAGCAGTGTCCCTCTCAGGACTTCACTTACGCTGAAAAAATCATCAGGATGATGAAACAGTCGGGTTTGTGCTACTCAGCACAGGATAGCTTATGATCAAGAGCTCACAAACATGTTAGTTTAACTGAACACCCATTGCCCATGGTCATCAACCTGATTAAAAACTGGTGTTCATAGCAGGCTTGAATTTGTGAATGATAGAAAAGAAAAACTATTTTTGTTATTTTATAACTACCTCGTGCCTCCATGGTCTCCCAGCATGGCTCAGCCTGCACTGTAACAGCTCCCAGTGCATTTCCAGGGATCTCACTGATGAACTCAATAGAGAGGTACTTGGTGAGGGATTTTGTCATGCATGTGATGGAATAGAGACCCATGAAACTTGGATTGAAGGATATAAAACACCTGTGCCGTGAAAACAACTTTCAGCCTTTAGCAGAACTGGCTGAATTCAATACAACAATTGGCAGATGAAAGATGCTGCAATACATTTAATGGTAAAATGAAAGACAGTGAACATTACACACCTGTTAGTTTGTAAAGGACAGAACTAAGTGGATTATCTTACTGTTCTTCTGCACAGTTTTCTTTTTCATTATATGACGATAACACGGGTTCCCCTATGGCTAAGGAGCAAGGTTTGATGCCCAGACCTTCCCATATACAAGATGATCTTTTATAATTTGATGTATATGAGTAATTATTGGTAGAGTATTGAAACAGTCTTCTGAAGTAAGTATGCCCTGTCCATGGGTAGTGTAACTCTTCCTGAGACAATACTGAAATACAGCCTTTCTTGAGCAAAAGAACATGTCTTTGGAGGAAAAAAAAATTCTCAGGCCCTCTTAGGAGGTCAGAAAAGCCATGAAAACCCGCTGTGAAGGGCAGTCCAGGATGGTCACAACAGGGCCTCAAAAGGACTTGCTTAAAACCAAGCTGAAAGCCTGATACCTTCATCTAAATGGGTTTGTGTAGCAGAAGCTTTCCCGAGTCTCTTTTGGTCTGGAGGGTGGCCAGTTCACCGAGGCTGCCCAGCACCCACACCACCCATATGTTGCCTGGGTAGGCCCAAAGGACAAGGAGTGCAGCACTGTGCTGCTTCTGTTGTGGTTTTCTGGAACCAAGAACTCAGCAGATGGGAAACAGGCAGATTTATCAATTTGTTCATACGGAAAAAAAAACCCACTGCTTGTACACTGGGACAAGTGATAGATTGCTGAGTCAGAGATTGGGAAACTGCGGAGAGGCCAGATTATCTGTCCTGCATAGAGGTTAAATTATTGCCCCAAATTATTGGAGATGTTTATCTACTTCCTTTTGAAAAGACTGTAGATTTTTATGACAAAAGTCTTCAGAAAAATGTGGAAGAAAAGAAAAGGAAGGAAGGGAGGAAGGAAGGAAGGAGGGAGGGAATGAAGGAGGGAAGGAAGGAAGCAAGGAGGGAAGGAAGGAGGGAGGGAGGGAGGGAAAACACTGAAAAAAGCTTGGATTAACGAAAGAAAAATCTTGTATGACAAAAAGTCATCAGCACATGTAGGCAATTTAACAGACTTGAAAACTACACAGGAAAAAGGCAAAGCATTAGTGCTGTTTTCACACTCACATAGGATGAAGCCCTGTTCTGATGGACAATTAGACATCCTCTAGCTAATGTGGTGCTTAAATAACAGTTGACATCAACTGGACCACAGAGATAACCCGTGCTGGAAAACTGTAACCCGGGGCCAGGGAGTTGCTGTTTCTCTAACGTGTGTGGGCAGGAACGTGTTTCTAGTGGCATCAGCTAGAGATTTGCTCTGACACAGAAAAATTGACTTTACTAACACTTATCTTTTGCAGATTGTAGCCAGAGGAAAATATACCCAGTTGACAAATAGTTCATTCTGTTTTTTGTCATAAGTATTTAGCAGAGAGAGAAAGCATTGTGTATACGCAACACAGTGTCAGTCTTGAGAAATGCTATTGTTCTCACAAGGCCAAGTGTGTTTAGAGAACTGTGTTTGTATTCTTACACCCTTTGTACACACGTGACATTTCCTGCTTTTGCAATGTAACAGCAGTATGAGGAAGTATTGAGAACACTGCAAGAAAAGTTGTCTCCTCACATTACCTCAAAACTTATGAGAATTTCTACGCTAAAAAGGTGAGAGGGCAAAAAGTCGATAAACTTGAAAAGAGCAATGACAAAACAAGTTATTATTCCGCAGAAAATATTACCAATAATTTAGAAGCAGAATGAATTGAAACAAAAGGTATATGGCTACCCTCCTCCTTCTCACTCCCTGCTCCCTCCCCATCCAGCAAACAGCTAGGGCAGTGTCTCAGGACTCAACCAGGAACTCAGAGAAGGGTCATGCACAGCACCACACTGCACAGACCTACTCCTTCAGTTTCCTTGTCTCCAGACAGTCTTATTACCCTACTCTTCATCAATGCAGGAAGCAGGAGAGGAGAAGTCAGTATTGCAGCAATCAAAATACATCAAGCATCAACTAACCACTGATTGCGGTAGAAAGCTGGTAACAAGAGAGGGACTTGAAGCAAAAGACAGGCAAGGACCATGCTAGGTACCTGAGCAAGATGCTAAAAATGATGAGGATTTGTTTGATGGCGTGTGTGGAAGGCAGCTCATCCCTTGTTCAGTGTAGCACTGCACAGCAGGACCGAGCAGCCTGCCTGGCGAGCAGCTGCTCTAGTACACAGCAGAATTGTAAGAGCACCACCTGAGGGGCAGCTTGCATTAATACAACAGAGCTGGCAAAATCAGGCTTCTGCTCTGCGTTTTTCCCTCGCTTTACTTTGATGTGCAGCCACAAACACGACTACTCAATTTAAAACTAAAATAGATGATCTCATTTATGTTAGCCGTGCAAGCTTTAAGACTTTGAGTTTTTCCTTGTGCTTGCTTGTAAAACTGTAACCCTTGCGTTACCAGGGTTTGTTTCCTCTGCCAGACTGATGCCTTTTCTTCAAGTTAAAAGGATCACTGGGCCCTTTGAAATCTTTTTTCCCTTGGAGGAAGAAAGTCTTTACCCAAAACGCATGGTTTTATATATGTCCAGTCTTAATAAAGGTACTCTCTGAAAGGAAGCAGTGGCACAGGTTGCCCAGGGAGGCTATGGAGTCTCCATCCTTGGAGATATGCAAAAGCCTTCTGGACATGGTCCTGAACATCCATCTCCAGGTGGCCCTGCTTGGGCAGGAGGGTTGGACAAGATGACCTCCAGAAATCCCTTCCAGCCTCAACCAAATACAATGCATAGGTTTGAATTTACTCCCAACTTATTTAAATGTTTTTGATTACAAGACCAAAATAGGACTCAGCTCTCTCATGAAACTGTGCTTCCCACCCAGCCTGGAAAGGACTTTTCTCAGGCTCTGTTGGTACTTTTGCTTCTCAGCTAAACCAAGAAAGTACAGTGACATGACTGATAATAAAAAGTCAAAATGAAAAATAAAGAGAGATATTAGCACATCAATGCAGATCGAAATAATGCTAGGCTGCAAATTTGGATGGATTTGTGTCTTAACCAAAGCAGACCGTTCTTCCTTCTTCCCATTTCTGAACTGCCGGAGCCACAGTGCTTTCCCTGAGAAAAGCAATGAAGGAGATGGCATTATGTGTAGGTTTCTGAGAGTCTTAGGAGGTCCTCGGTGGTTTGCACTCTACAAAGTAAAGTATATTACCAGGGGATTTGTAATTGCAAGCTGCACACAAGAATAAACAATCAAATAAGAAATACTGTTGAGCTAATGAGGGTTAATGACAGAATAAAATCTCTTATGTTAATTTCATGGCAACTGTAAACTTTAAGAGTGGTTTGAGCATTTTACAGCGGAAGAGCTGATTACTTTAGCACATGAATATGTTAAAAATAGTGCCAAACAAGGGTGGGGGGGGAGTTAATTGATAAGCAGTAAATACAATGACCAGGCTTTCACATACAGATTCATTTAAGAAAAAACAACTCTTTTTCCTTACTGTACACATACAGCTTTCGTGAGGCAAAATTTTAATTGGAACTTATATGTTATGACCTAACATATTTCCTTATTTTTCCTTATTTTGCTTACTCAGATTATGATGTGAGCAAGTATAAAATTCTTCCTTAGATAAGATATCACAGAAGTCATTGAGATCACCAAGTTCCTTAGGCAGATAGTTTCTGGCTCCATTAACATTCGAGCATGAAGTGACGTCAATAAAATTCCATTTTTATTTGGTCTGTGTGATAAGCTATGAGATAAGGTCTCAGTAGGAAATGTGGAAAAACTTTACATTCAGCTCCATGTACAGAGTTTTGCTCTTTGGTTAAAGGGTCAGCACTGGCTGCTGTTTCTGTAAAACTCAGCTGCAGCACGAACGTTACTTAAACGTGTTGGGTTTTGAGAAAATGGCTGAGATCTTCATCACAGCTTTTTTTAAATAGTTCACGTTTGTGATGAGCAACTGTCCGTTTGAAAAAAGCAATGAAAAATCCTCCACAAACTAAACAGAAAAAATCATTCCTATTTCCCCATGCCTTTTCTGTGTCCATCCCCTCCATTCTCCCACACTCCGCTCCCCCAGATATAAACTACTGGTTAAATACAGAAGAAACATCACATCGAGCAGGGAAATGTTTCCTAGGGAACCCCTTCTTTTCATAGGTAGTAAGCATACCTACAAAAGTTAACGTATTAGGAAAGTGCTGTATTTTAAATTATAAAGTACAGGATTATTCTTTGTTGCATTTTAATAGATACTAGTGCTTGCTTCTCATTAATGATCTTTTAGGAGCAATATCTGAAAAAAAGAGTAATAGAAATACTTATCATGCTTCCTAAACCTTCCTAAACCATGTATCGTGCTCCTTGCTCAAAGATCTCAAGCTGTGATGGAGCAGAAGGCCATGCAGGCAGCAGATGGACTATTTCCTGAAATTGCCACAATGCCTGAAGAAAGAAGGGCATGGGCCCTTCCTCCTAAACCACCCATACCACAGGCACAACCTCACTGCAACCCCCATGCTGGGGGCAGGTGTGCAACTGCCCCAGCTCATCTTCAATGTTCCTTGGATGCCTCTGGCCACCCAGCCCAGCTAAATGCTGCATTGGCTGTGAACACCACGCACTCCCCCTTTTCTCTGAGAAATTATTTTCTCATTATGACTGAGCTGAATGTGTTGTTCTCACAACTCTGTAGAAGATTCACTATTTGTCTGACTAGGAGGGTGAAAGGGGGTAACAACCTTTTCTGACCCATTGGTGGTTAGAAGCACCCCTGAACCTCAATCAGTGATTGTTAGGGAAGCAGATCTACAGGAAGCCCAAACAGTTTTGGTCTTGTTAGCTCTAAAGCCAGTGAAATAGTTTGTTTTTCCCATGAATTTCAGAATTTGAGAGCAATCTAGGAGACTGCTAAATAAACTGGCAAGCGTGGGAGCCAGAGCTGTTGCTGAAGTTTAATCATATTCACATGAGAATTCACCAGAACCTGTCAACTTGCCACCATATATCTGTTTGTTTATTCTATTCATCTTTTTCCAAACTAACAGATTCGTCAAAGATTAATAGAAGTTACCCAGTGTCTACTTTGTACTCTAGCTCTGTTCATAAAAATACTGTATATGCCAATTAAAAAGAAACTGTGAAAAAGATGTTATGCCAACTTCCTTTCCTTCTTGAGATGGTCCTAAAAACCCATCTGTTCTGGGAAGTACTCCACCTGAGAGCAGATGCCCCCCTGGCTTGTGCTTTATTTACTTGTGTGCCTTAAATTAGAAGTTCTTCGGGCAGCAGGTCTGCTAACCACATAGTATGCTTCCTTTATTGGACATGGCTGTGTTAACACTAATCGCACTAATAGGACTGTCTTGTTCTGTGTCAGAGAGAAGATAGCAACATGCTGTAAAACTGCCAAATAGCCTGCTCCCACCATGCTTCTTGTGATGTGACTTTCCAGCAATCAAATCGCAGCAACCATGCTCCTGTAATGACAGTGGTGAACAGCAGTGATGATACCAGTGATGGTAATGACAGTGTCTGAGATTATCTTTTTTTCTGTAATAGAAAGCAGTAGCAGTTAATTTGGCAGTTTCTTACTGAAACTGTTTCTGTTTCAGTTATCCCCACAGCTTAGTTAAGCAGGGTAATGGTGTAACTGCACTGCTTTGCTCAACACATGAGGCAGCTTAGTAATTAGAAAACAAGGAAAAAAGTCACAAGGGACTAAGTCCTGTGCTTGTTGAAGTGAAAGAAAAGACCCTATTCGTTTTAATGGAGGAGGAATGTGCCTGTGGAATGCAACCTACAACGTTGAAACAAATTAATTAATAATAGGCATTCAGCTTTTTCACCTCAGACCTGCCTGCTTTTTATACATCAGAACTATTTTCAGCAATGTGATAGGGGAAAAAGTCAAGCCTTTTACTTTGATTGTAATGTTGGAATTTTTTGGACAACTGTAGCACTTGTTACCAAAACCGGTATGATTTTCCAGTGGTTTGGTTATGGCTTTGATCATGGCACCATTTAATGAAACATTATACATTTTTTGGCTGTGTTTCCTGTGACACATAGGAAAAGGAACCGCTAACCTGAGATGGCAAGAGAGTCTTAACATCTGATATTTAAACCAAATAATTGATTAAATGTAATATTTTAAACAATAGAGCAATACTGTATCAAAGTGTGAAGCAGATTCCTGCGGGACATACCCAAAGCATATATTCCATGTATGGAAGTGGGCAAAGAACGTAGTCAGCTGTTTACAAGATAGAACAGAGGTATTACTCCAGTAACATAATCAGATTTCCCACTAGATAAGGCAAACAATTTCACTCAGTAATAACGACATTAAATCCTTAATTAAAGAGTGACACTGTAGACAATTCAATGTAATTGCCAAACACCATGCAGCAGCAAGACACCTTTCTATTGACAGCAACTAAGGAAGCTGTAACAGTCAATTACTGTTGTATAAACCTGCTAAGAATAGTACTTGACGATTCCCAACAAGCTATTTAACCTTTGGATGATGACTGTCTGCTTCAGACAACAGGACGTTTCCTCTGCAAGGAAAAGGTGTTCTTGGAATGTGTTGTAAACTGGAAGGGTTATATCTGCTTTACAGATTGCAGGCCAACTGAATTATATTTTGATAAATCCTGACATGTTCCATCCATTTCCATCACAGTACTGAGGCTCTTGGTGATCACCAGTTGCTGATAGTATAGTGGTACTACTTGAGAAACACACTTTCCTACAACTATACACATCCCCTGCTGTATTGGTCAAGGCTTGCCTGCGGAAGGTACAAGCTCATGCCCCTTCTAGCAGACATAAACTTTTTCTGCTTATCTTTTTAACCATGAAAGCCTCATGTCTTCAGAAGCAGTAACAGCTTGAGCTCAGCGTCATGCTGATCTGCCCCTTTTAAGCCTTGCTGGAGTCCTGCCCACTAGGACAGGGGATTGGGCTTGTTAAGCAGCCCCTCTTGCAGCCTCTAGCCCAGGCTACTGACTGTGCTCCCCAACAGGCAGGTGCTGTTTCAGAAATACTGGGTACATGTAGTCACAGCTTCACACACTTCCCTGTCAGCCTTCTCGATCCCAGCAAGAACAATCTTTTGAGCATGCACAACGTGTGGTATCCTAATTTCTCCCACACCTCATTTCTCCTGCATGCTTCTCCCCTGCCTCTTTGTTCAGTGCCACACAAGACAAAAGTGCTGCAGGGATTTTGCATAGGCTATGCATCCCAGGGGAACACCTGCCGTTCTGCTTGTGGAGCTTCAGTGTCCACCATGCAGAGTTTCCTGTGCAGTTTATTCCTGTAATTTATTGTACAAACCTCATCCTTTTACACTCAGGAAGCCATGGGGGGAAAAAAAATAAATCTCACCTCAGGCACTCAAGCACTGCAAAATGAAATGAATCACTGCTCTGAAAATTTCCATCCTTCTCAATTGTAAACAGCTGCACCACAAACATGACTAAAAGATTCACTCCCAATAACACACTGTGTGGTTTCAGTGAGATAAAGGGAGAGCTGCCTGCAAGAGGAGTGCCAAGGCAGCTAGAAGTCTACCACCTCCTATAAAGACAGAAGGTGGGATAGAGAAGGAGGGAGCCATGCCAGGAGGATCAGCAGCACCTGGGAACATCTGTGCAGGGCCATGGCGCTTGCAGCCACCCATCTAGTGGTCATGCTGTCCAGGGGACTCTGCATTAGATAGAGGGGGGTCTAAAGAATCTACCCCTTCATAACCCAGCTGTTGTTTCAGGTACCGTGGTAGCTAATGATGCTGTGTTTTGACTTTGAACTGGAATTTTAAGGAGCACATTTAGAAACTTAGAAGTGCACACCTTACCACACAGAATTTAGTTTGATGGCCTCGTAAGAAGTCCCTCTGCATTCAGGTAACCAGACTACATAAGCACTATTCCAGAAATGTCACCTCAAAACAGATTAATACTTTCAAATCATCTAAAACTACGTTACTTTAGCAGTAGCGCAGGCTCTGCTGGTAAGTTGCACCTGATGACTAGGATAATGGTTTATTGCTTTTCCAGAGGACATTAAATTATGCTTATATTGAGAGTAGCAGTGGATTTTTCTGGTGCTCTTTTCCCAGCTATGTTTACTTTCTATGCTAGGAAAATTATGCTCTCCTCTCTGCCAAAGCTTTGCTCTGCCAGCAATGCTGTTACTTGCCTTTGTGACATTCAGTACCCTGCTTACTAATACTTGACAATCATGAGATTTATTAGAAAATATGTTAGACAAAATATTTCAGGAACACTACGCTCTGTATCCACTAGTAAACTTACTCTATGCCAATTATATTTGCTGAGCATTTGAGAAATGTAATATGGCATTGGATACTTTTTAAATGTTTATCCAAAGGCTGGGGGAGGGAAAAAAATATAAGCTCTGAGTATCTCAAAGCTGCTTTTATTTTCATAAATATTTTCTATTTTTCCAAGGCAGGTAAGTTTGTTCTCATAGGCTAGTGTTGTGGTTTAACCCCAGCCAGCAACTGGGACCACACAGCTGCTTGCTCACTCCCCCTGGTTGCGATGGAGAAGAGAATTGGAAGAGTAAAAGTGAGAAAAAACTTGTGGGTTGATATAAAGACAGTTTAATAAGTAAGGCAAAAGACGCACACACAAGCAAAGCAAAGCTAGGAATTCATCCACTGCTTCCCATCGGCAGGCAGGTGTTCAGTCATCTCCAGGAAAGCAGCACTCCATCATACGTAACGGTTACTTGGGAAAGCAAACACCATACCTCCAAACATCCCTCCCTTCCTCCTTCTTTCCCCCAGCTTTATATACTGAGCATAACGTCAAATGGTATGGGATAGCCCTTTGGTCTGTTGGCTGTGTCTCCTCTTCCCAACTTTTTCTGCACTCCCAGTCTACTCACTGGCAGGACAGCGTGAGCAGCAGCAAAGGCCTTGAGTACTTAGCAACAACCAAAAAATACCAGTGTGCTATTAACACTACTTTTCATCCCAAATCCAAAACATGGCACTACACCAGCTGCTAATAAGAAAGTTAACCCCATTCCAGATGAAACCATGACAGCTAGATTGCCTTCTATGTCCTCCCATGTACCCACGTAAAGAAGAGTGTAAAGGCCATGACATTCAAACATGTACTTTCAATAGTCATCTTACATGCAGCTTATGACCCCAGAAGAAGGAATGGAGAATAAAATCAGACACAAGTTATAGCCCAAAGTTGTTTCCCTGGATACGAAAATACTGTGATTTTTAAACTGTATCATTAAAATTATGATAATTTTAGCCTCTTTTCCCCCCTTTCACCTGCTTCTCCAAACTACGAACATGAGACTATGTGTTTATCTCAATGTCTGGCAGTGAAATAACTGTCTGATTAAACAGGCATCAGTTTAAGATGAGTTCATTTTGGTTTTATTGGTAAGCAGAGGGTAAAAGACATTTTTCGAGGTTCAGTCCTCTGATGTAACATATAACTTCCCTTTACTGCACTGGAAGGGCCATGAGTATATCAAACAGGAAAATCTGACCTTTGCTTTTCTGAAGAATCAATCTCAATATTTTTTGTTCTGCCTTGTATGCATGTCATCCCCTGGAGAGTCTGTATGATACTGTAAAATGCTAGCATTTTACACATCTGAAAACAGGACTTAGGGCTGCACATGCATGCCATTAGGAGCACCTGACACCTACACAACCCATTGTGTATCTGAAAATAAAAGAAAACATGAAAGTATGGAGAAACATTTCACACATGCCTCAAACAGTTTAGCAGAGAAATAGTTTTTTTAAACTTGATTTGAACTTTGTCCAGGTTTTCAAGAGAGAAGCTCTTTGCCTGCAAGATCTGAGTTGGGGATTCCAGGAGAGCTCCCTTGCTGTCAAAATACAGCTGGAATGACACTCTCTGCAGAGGGAGGACATAGCATGAGTACTAGTAAGATCCTGGCTAATTATATAATCATACGGCTCTTAAATGCAGACAAGTCTCATACTGAGTCAAGGTACAAGTTTACATGCACAAGATGAGCGGGTTCAAGACTTTAATCTGGCAGCAATCATTCCAGCCTTTTGAGTTCCTTTTCAGTTTTCTGAATTTATTTGCAGCCATCTAGCTACTGTATTTGTCACATGTGAGGCCTAGGCATTCAGAAATAAAGGGTTTTTTCATTTGTCATGTTAATTTGAAAGTGCCAATTTGTTCTCCAGCATAAAAAGTGGCAGTGCACTTTAGCCTGAAAAGAAACTGAAGTTCTGCAAGAACAGCTGCTGCAGCTAGTAAGTTCTTGACATGTTTCCTGCTTGCCATGTGTGCTGTCACTTCTACACTCTGATGAAGATAATATGGGGTTCATACTATTTCTGACCTTTCTAACTATAGCGATATTTGTATACTCTGAGCGCTCGCATGAAGGCTGCTTCTTGAAAACTTGGCTACTGATGTCAAATTGTTTAGAAAGAACAGTTGCAAGCATTATTCTGCTTCGTCAGTTGTGGACTTAATAGCTGTGATTTAATTAAAGAGTTTTGCCCAAAACTAAAGGCTATAGCACCGTTTGCATACTTTCTCAGGGCTTTCTCAATGCTAAATCCATATGTGTGTATCACTTCATGTTTGTGTATATGGTCTTTCTTAACCTAATTGTAAAAAGAGTCTCTCCTCAACATACACACATCCTTTGTCAGGTGGAATTCCCTTGACCTCTTTCCTTTTAATTCCAATAATCAGAAATCTTGGGAATTAATAAGGTGATGGCTTTAGTAATGGGATGTAATTTCTTTCTAGCTCAGTAGGTCAAATCCATTCCTAAATAAATAATAGCTTTCGATTGCTACGTGAATGGATGCTAGTTGTATTTATTCTGATTCTTCCTGTGAGAACACTGTATGAAAAACACCCAGTCCTTTCTTGAGTTTAAATGATCAGTTCATTACTCACAATACTTAAATCCGCCAGGGAGATAGCACTAAGGCAGAGGCATACTGGTACACAGTGCTCTGGCTCTCCCTTTAGCACGTCATTTTTTTCTGAATAAGTAAAAAATTCTGCTTCTGACTGTTTGTGTGAAGCCAGCAGGTACCTACAGTACTAAACATCAAATAAAAACAATTTTGGTCCATCATTTTTCTGAAATTGTATCAAATGGAAACTTACTGAGTACTTAAACTGCAATCTTGTAAATTTAGCCTTCAAAGACTTATTTGATGACTAATAACTCTCACAGAAGAGAACTGGGGAATGGAAGAAAGTGCATTTATAGATTATAGTAATCAGTGCCCTTATTTCTGTATTCAAGACTTTCAGCTGTGACAAATTCTGTAAAAAGGCTATATGTTGGATTTTGCATTTGCGTTTCTGGTTTCTTTTAAAGATACAAAAAAAAAAAGCAAACTTGTGCAAGGTGCTCAGCCACTAACTGGAAAAAAAATAATCTAGATCAAACTGATCACAGCTTATATTTGCTACAGTTATATTATGTCTTTGGTAGCTTCACAGAACTCCATTTGCTTTTGGGTTTGATCCTACCAAAATAATTGAGGATTTTGTTATCAATTTCAACAGCAGTGGGACCAAATCCTCAGTGGCCTGAAAAAGTCCACTAAGAGAACAAGAAAATTTTCATTCCTCCCAAACTTTTCTTCCTTTTTAAAAAAATAAGATTCTTTCTGTTTTGCAATAAGTGGTGTGGCACGTAACGTTGCTCGAGTCCCACTCCTTTAGACATATGCTGAAAAACTTTGAAGACACTGATTTCATTGAGCCAAACTCTCCAAGAATTTGTCAGTGTGCCAAATGTGAACTGTCACCAAAAACATTCTATCCACCAAACAAATTTCTGACTCAAAACATGTCAGATTCACTGTGAGTATGATAAAGTAATGTTTTTATTTAACATGGTGATGCAATTCAAACACAGTTAAGAAGGGGAGTTTACAAATGATAATAGTAATTTCAAAATCACTGTGAAAGTGAAATAACTCATAACAAGGTCAAAAAAACAATGCAAAGCACTTAAGCCATTGCTCACTTCAGCAATTGCTTTTGAAATACAAAATGCTCATAAATAAAAGTACATGACAATGCTCTGACTCTGGGTATTTTTTTTTACCTTGAGTGTTTAGAGTAAGGTTTTATTGACTTCCTGTGCTAAAGGACTATCATAAAAATACTTAAGGAAGGACTATATTTAATAAAATAAACTTCCTAAGAATGTTTTTTGGGGCGATACTAACAGATGAAATATTTACTACCTAGATTCACAGTGGGAAGAACTGCAGGTACTTCATGATAACAAATATGGTTTATATAACTCCTTTTGACCTATTTATTTGTTATAGGAATGCATGTCATCTTATTGACTGCTAGACATGAAAACATCATAGAAACAGGGGCAGTGTTATCTTAAGAAACATAAATTGAAATGATAATTTGGAGTAGTCTGAAAGTATATCAAAAGACACTGATGCTCTGAAATACACTGTAGTAAATTTGTAGACGACAAACAAGACTATATTTCTCTTGCCTTTGTCACTACAGAACTGAAAGTATAATACCTTGTCCCTTTCCTGAAAAAAGCAGACTTAGTATTAAATGGCTAGTAACTTAAGGCTAAGTAAATGTGGAATTTCAGCCTATGGCAACACTGACCTAAAAGAAGTAAACTAACTTTCAACTTCAGAAAAAAACCCACCAGCTCCACACCCTGTTTTTCATTGCCTGGCAATCATCTTTCAGCTATCATACTGATTTTCATTTATAGACTTAAAGATCGGATTTATAATAATCACTTTTCCTAGGGATTTCACATGGGGCGCTTGGGTATATAATTTAATGATTAGATTCCCACAATATGAAAACACCTATTGTTAAACATGTTAACTGCTCTGTCTAATGATTTTAATTATTTCAAGCTTAAGCAAGTCAAAATTTCTCTACAGCTCTGGGAATACAATCAACAATGCTGAAGAACTTAACATAATGTTAAGTAAATCCCAAAAGATTAAATGATCAGTTTGGATTCATTGTCTTATTTGAATGAACACCAAATCAGAACAAGATGATGATCTGCAACCCAAACATGAAAAAATTGTGAGATCTTTATATGAGATACATAATGCTACAGATTTAGCATTGTATGGGAAGCTGCACACTGTTGAATTTCAGGTCATTATGTGTCAATTAATAAAGCACTGCAGATTCTCTTTGCCTTTAGGAAGAACAGGTGTGCTGCATCATTGCTACTCAACTTTGCAGCTGCCCAGGTAAGGAAGTCCAGAATTCATGTTTGCATGAATTCCAGCTTTTATACAGAATGTGGCATTTATCAGCAAGAATTTTAAGGTAAATTTTGTGGGACTTTTCTTAAGTGGAAGCTGGCAAACCCTTTTTATAGTAAAAGTAAGAAGCAATTTGGCTTGATTATTAATCTCACTTTAAGTGAGAAAATTAAATACTGACAGGAAGTGTATCTAAGTGCAACGTTTAAAGAAGGGAGTCACTATCAAAAGGTCCCTAGCTAGTTATCATTTTGCTGCTCCACCCAGAAAGCCAACATGGTTTATCAAATTTAAGTAAAGTAAAACAAAAAAACTTGCTCACCTTTAACCTACTAGAGAATAGAATGTGTGTTTCACAGAATTATAAGCAAAAATTGCAGGAATCCACAATGCCTAGCTTTGAGACATTGTATTTCCACAAATCAAAACAAAACCTGAAATATCTGGTTAACTATTTACAGTTAAAAATAGCATGCAAGGAAGAACTGAGGAGAATATAGGAATAACAAAATAATGAACATCAAGGAAAGAAAAAAGAATGAAAATGGAAATAATTGCCAAAAATGAAATATTGCTGATAAATAGAAAAAAAACCACAGTGATGTAAGTTTTTCCATGTTTTATGTATATCTTCAGAAGTATTTCTACTAAGAATTAATTATTCAGGGGTCTGTATGTGGGAGTGGGAATGTTGTTTTGTTTCAGAGAGTTGTCTTCCATTTGCAACAACTACAAAGATTAATCCATTTTCTGTTTCATAAAAGCAGTTATGATTCACAAGACAAACTTCATGAGCCTATAGGCCCATATGATGAGAAGCTCAGCATTATTTCAGACTCACTGAACACAGGTAACATATTCACTGTGGTTTATCCCAGCAAGTGATGTAGCTATGAGACCTATACTGAGATATCAGCTGGAATGCAAGAGTGCTTCTCCCCCCTGCTTGTCCACTGAAGCAATCTGACTTCACCCCACTGGAAAAAGGATATCTTTGGGACTACTCACATACAAGAGCTCTTGCAAATTCAGGCTTTAGCAATGTAGTAGCAGTACAGTAGCAAAGTTTGTTTTGATCTTGATTGTGCAAGGTTACTATATTTAATAATATTGGCTATTTGACCATAATTACAATCATATTTCTCCTGGAAAATTATAAATATTGTCTGAAATATACCTGCAGTCCCATGCATGGGGTTAGAGCCTATCTCTCTGTAAGAAGCCCACAGCAAGTTAATGGGGCTGTAAAAACAGATGGGAAATCAACCACACATGAACACTGATGGTCATCATATGTTAGTATGAAGCAGAAAACAGCGCTTTCATTGCTAACAGAACTCAGCGACAGTCACTTTGTTAGGAAAGAACTTCAGGAGCAAAACAACCTTGCCCTGAGGTATGTATGGACATCTCAATTCTCATTTGACTGAGTCCATACATGTACGTACAGGAAATACTGAGTAGAAAGGTGAGAACCTTAACAAAAAAAAAGCATTAACTACTCTAAGCAAGGCGGTAGCAAGTAAGAGAGCTCTGTTATTTTAGTTCCGTGTAGCTTAAGTAAGTCAGACACCTCGAACATAGAACATAGAACACAGAACATTGAAAGAAACAGGTTTTCTGCTCCTTACAGGTTTTCTTAATGATTATTTGCCTCCTACTGCCCTGGCATCTCTCTACATGGAAGACGTTGCACTGGCATCAGATTTCCCTGAAAGACAATCTTCCTCCACCAGACAATGAACGGGGAGTTTTATGCTCTGTCATCAGAGAAACCTGAGGCATGCACTCAGAGCAGAGTGTACTTTGATCCAGTATCTCAAAGAGAAGGCAGAGCTTTGAGAAGGAGAAAGCCACAACAGCCAGCAGAAGTTTGCAGGATGCATGCCACAGGCTAGCACCTGCATTTTCGCTTGTTTTGTGCCATTATTGCTTTTGTAGAATCTAAAGAGGCAAACATTTATATTAGTTTGTGTTCAAATGGAATTTTCATTTTCCAGGTTGCTTCAGATATGAAGCAGAATTCTTATACTCCAATAACACAGCTTATTGAAAATTAATGACTGTATCATTAGTGAACATATAAAATCTTTATATATGCAATCTCACTTTAAATCTGATGCTTCTTTAAAAGGGTGAGTTCAAATCATCCTTTTATCTAAAATGACATCTCTACAGTCATTGCAAAGTTATTTTAAAAAGCATGAAACTAGAAGACTACAAATAAATAAATAAATAAATAAATAAATAAATAAATTTGGATGACAGTAACATTTACTAATTTCTCCCCCTCCTCTGAAGGTTTTGCACCAGTTTGCATCTATATCCTCTAAGCAGTAAAATCAACAGGAAAAGAAAATACTGGTTTAGAATTTCTCCATAACTGCTCTTCCTAGGGATTAGATCACTTCAGATATTTGTCCTAAACTGGGAAACAAAATCAATGTAATCTAGTTTTTGATAGCTAGGAGAGCTCAACAATGCTCAGTTTTCAAGTGAATGTGTGGCGAAACTTTTTAATTAACTGCCAGAACTTTGCATGCTTTCTGGTTGGCAGTGCTGGCATTTTAACTCACCTGGATGCTTCTCTCTCTCACTTTTAGAAAAGTTTTTACACCTTCTTTTCTCTTAAATGCAATTTCCCCTGTGGACCTGGTTTAGATTATGCAACTGCCTTCAGAAAAACAGGAAGTAATGGCAACACTGAGACTGGAAGTCCTGTCTACATGTTGTTAGCGCCATATACACAGGCTCTGCAGCCTCATAGTTACAAGACCAACCAAAGAAACCCACCTTATTGGAGAACTACATAGGAAAAATGCAAGGATATATGGGTGGCTAAGGGGACACGGTCATGGATGAGGAATCCAGAAAGACTGAATTTATTTATAAACTTGGGTGGACCTCAGAAAGTGATTCAGGGAGGAGACAGTTTCCCATATTTCACTGGTTCCAGAGAAATGCACCCGTTCCATTCAGAAGAACAGTATCCACAGTACAAAGACCACAGTTTGTTCTAAGGAAGGGATCAAGGTCACTGACTTGCCAACCTGTAGACAAATGTTGTCTGAACTACCATGGCTCATATGAGTATCTGTATCAAGAGGTCTCTGATTTCTAGAGCACAGCTGAGTGACTAGTTCTGCTCAATTATATCTGGTGCTAGTGGAGCAGCAAAAAAAAAAAAAAGGAGGGAGGGGCAGGTGGGAATGAGCAGTCAGTTCTTAGATACCAAAGACTTATGCTTTCCTGAAAGCAATAATCAGAAATTCATGTAATCCCTACTGGACAAGGTCAGCTTTCTTAAAAGTATTCAGGGCCCTTTTATAATGTCTTCTCTCCGGCCCTTGTTTTCAGCAAACAAAATTCAAGGCTTAGTGTTGACATGCTGATATGCCATAGCTCACATCTTCTTGACAATATGTAAGAATATAAGAAGTGTATGATATCTGCAATTACTAGACAGAACGGAGAAACTGCCCTTGACTATTGACACACATTTAAGAGACCAATAAATTTTAATTTCCTCTAAAGTGCAACCTTAATGAGCATGCTTAATATTATTTTAATATATATTCTTTTTTATTATTTGCCTAAGCTGATCAAATCAGTAGAACTGGAAAACAGTTTGGTTTTTTTTTAATATAACCTTCAATGTACTTCAAAATACCTTTAATGGTGGGAGAGGAACATAGGAGAGCAATAAGAATATTCCTTATTTTAATGGAGAGAAGAAATAGAATTCTTTGTAGTTCTATATATTTCTAGGAAAAAAAACCCCACAATATCTCCACATTAACATATCACAGAATTGTCAGTCTTGAGACAGCATGTTCAGTTTTAACTCCTGCATAAGCCATGATCTAGAGGAAGGTTTCTGATGCAAAAGGCTTTGTTATCCATTGCTGCTCAGAAGGCTGTAAGTTGCTGCTTACTGCATTTTCAGATTTCTAGAAATCATTTCTTAGTTTTTTTTTCTTTGAATGCTGAGGAAAGTAAATCTTCCTGTGTGCAACTTCCCTTCAAAAATCAGTCCATGATTACTGGATGTATAAGACCAAAGGAATGTATAAATGAAATTACTGATGTGGACTTAAAATACTGTCTGTGCATGATGCTGGACTCTGTACGCTGAACTTAGGTAGTAGGTCAGACCAGCACTGGCTCATAGATTTCAAGACAAAAAAAATTACTTTCATCATCTGATCTCATTCCTCTGTTAGAGACAACTGGAACTCACCTAAGCATCCTGCAGTGACTGAGCACTCCGTATTGCCATCCTTACACAAATGCTTTGACAATATGAAGATGCAATAAAAATGTTAAGTGTTCTGCATTGGCAAAATGATCCAGCTGCAACTACTGATGGTTCCAGCAAAATTCATCCTGGACCTGTGCGCCACTGACCCTCCCAGTAGCATAAACTTGTTCTGGCTCAGGCATGGCACAGAATTACACTTCTCCCCAGACAGTCAAGAATGTAAACTGTTGAGGGAGGAAAGGTAAAAAACTCATCAGCATAAAGCTAACTCACACAAACTGTCTGAAGGAGTCTGAAACAGTGAAATGAGTTTATACCAGATCATCACTGCCACAGAGCTTTTGATCTGGAACTATGAGTCTTAAAACTGCCTTCAGTGTATTGTCAATACATGTCTTCAGTCACCCATTTATAAACTAAATAATAGTATTTCTATCATCTCAGATATTTTGTGGAATAAATACATAGGCTGTGAGCTATTTTAATATTTTGAAGCCATGAACATAAATGTCCCCTACACAAACGTCACCAGCAATCCCATCAAAGAGTGATTATATGAATAAGAAAAATGTGTTGGACTACCACTTATGGCTCCAGATTTTCTGCAGTTACCTTGCTAGCTCATATGATGCCAGCAGCAAAAAGTGTTAGCATGGAATTCAATGCAGGGCAATCTACCAAAATGATAATTGCAGAAAATTAAATTGTAAGGAGAAATCTACTACCATGATAGTGGCAACTCTTATCAGGCTGGTTTTCGTGTATCTGTGCAGGATGCTGCTGTCAGACCCCAGGGCACTTAGCTACCACCCTAACAGTGTAAGGCGAAGAAAATGGTCGTTGAGATTCACAACTTGTCATTTACTGACAGCTTTCTTACATCATATAGCACTGTTACTGAGGGCATGCATAAGCGGAAAAAAACATTCAGGTACCTGTTTGGTTCGACATAAAGAAGAAAGAAGGAAGAAACTCTCTTCTACTGTAGGATGCTTTTTTGCAGGAAGAGGAATCAAGGGTTCTGTCTGCTCTTCTTCTTGTGCCTGGGACTTGGTGTTGCCTGTTCGCCACATATAGCCAGTGTCACTATCTGCAGTTCTTTTTAAAACTTCCTTTGCAAGAGTTTTGTAAGGCAGTTCAGTCTTGCCAGTTGAGGAGAAATGTAACATGAAGCAGTCCACCTTAAAGATCTGAAAGGAAATTTTGAGAAACCCTGATGGTATTATGTTATTCTCTGTCCTCTTCCAAATACTCATATCACCATGAGCTAGTTAATGCTGCAGATTTTGAATACATTAAGAAAGTGTCATTCACTCTAAAGATTCAGAGCTGAGCCAGATGGCACATCTGACTGCGGTATATATGAGCCACTGTACTACTACTGGTGTGAAAAGCAGAAATTGAAACATCAGGAGATGAGACCAGAAGCTAGTTTACCAGAGATCTCTCTTGCAGCTCTGACCTAGGGAAGCCATCGTCATTTAAGTGGTGTGACTATTGCACATTGATTTGAGTAAACATATGATGTAGTTGCTCTGATATCATTTGTTATAAATACCATGGCAGATAAAAACAGTGAAGCAAGGACCTTGAACAAAATGGAACAAAATGGAAGTAGCACATTGAAATGCTACATGATTTCTTCTCTTTAACACACGCACGCATACAATAGTTCCTTCTGCACTTGGAATTCAATGTGCATGAGTCAGCGTATCCAATACCAGTAATTACAGCTATAAATGCACAGCCATTACACACTCATCTTATGTAGCTTGGGACTAGTCTATTCTACCAGGAATAAAAAGGTCCTGAGCAGATCCTAAGCGTTTGTAACCATTCTCGAGCAGCGAGCAGGCACAGCCAGCTGTGCGGCCTTGGGGTTGTGTGGCAGGATTGCATCCCCAGCACTCTACCCCCAAGAAGAGCTAAGGCCCCTGCGGAACAGATGTTCCCTTGGACACAGCAGTTCTTTGGATGTGGTCCTCCCAACCCCCCCATTTTCTTCAGCAGAAAATCTTTGCACGCTTGTTCTCTCAGTTTCCCTTCGACATTCATTCACCTGCACTGATTTATAGCCTTCCTCACTGTCCTCCTCAATGCCTCCCTGAGGCCTGCAAAACTCAAACACAGAAAGCACACGACGTTGTGGAGAATTAGCAGCTGTGGGTTTTGGCCTCCTCAGCGCAGACGGCGGTGCTCAGGTGGGCAGGCGGGGCAATGACAGTTCTCATGCAGCCCCGCTTCAGGGCAGACCCATCTCCTGCTGGCCCAGCCCAGCAGTTAGTTCCGTGTGAGAGGAACTACTCGCAGCCCATGTGCAACGAATGCGTGCAATCCTGGAGAAACCAAACGACAAGGCAAGGAAGCGAAGCCCACACCAGACGGCGACCCTTCGGTCCGGGCTCACAGCCCGGGGAGGCAGACTCCCTCCTGCCACAAACGGGCTAACAGCTGCTGTCACATTTCCATGCTCCACCACGGCCGTGGACACCCAAGCAGCCCGCAGCCCTTCATGACCCCGGCCGCTCTGTCTCCCGGGGGACCCGGGAGCCCCAATCCCACCGGCCGCTCGCCCGCCCTGGGCCCCCGCGGTGCCCCAAACGACACCCGCAAACACAGGGCGAGAGGCTGCAGCCCGGGCCAGAGGGACGCCGGCCCGCGGGCTGTGGGGTGGGGAGGACGGCCAGGGCCGCGCACCGGGCCCCCGGAGCGGGCGGGAGGAGCCGGCTCGCGGGCGGGGCCTGGGCCGCGGCCCGCCGCGCCGCTCCGCCTCACGCCGACACACACACACACCGGCGCTGGAGGTGAGGGAGCTGCGGAGCTGCCGTCCGGGCGAGTCGGGGGTGGCAGCCCGGTCCTCCGGTCCGGCCTCGGGGCGGCGGGGGGCTCGGCAGGCGGCAGGGGGGAGGAGGCCTCCGGGGAGCGCCTCGCTGGAGGCCCTGCCAGACTGCCGGCGGGTACATCCCTGTGTGCGGAGTCTCTGTTTGTTCTTGCCGTGGTTCCCCCCGCGCCGTGGGGTGGGCGGTCTCGCCGCGGAGCGGGGGGGCTTCGGCGCGTGCTGGCCAGTGTTTTTGTTATTTTTCTGATTTTAAATTTTGGGGTTGTTTCGTGTGTGGTGTGCCCCCCCTGTAGCGGAGGGGGAGGCCGGGCGGCGCCGAGCCGGGGGGCGGTGGGCGCCCCGGGCAGGTGCTGAGCCGGGCCCGGCGCCGGCGGTTCCCGTTCCCGCGGGGGAGCCCCGAGGCCGCGGCGGCTGCAGCCTGAGGGGCTGACAGAAAGAAAATGCGCCTCGTTTCTGGTCTTTCTGAGTTTGTTTGGTTTGGGGTTTGGGGGGGCTGTTGTGGTGGTGTTTCTGTGAACTTCTTTTTAATTCTCTAAATTGTGGGACTGTAGCTTTTTAAGGGGGAAAAAAAAAAAACACAAACCAAACCGGCCCCAACAGCGTGTGAGGGGTCGGTTCCTGCGTGCCTTCGGCGCTGTCTGTTCCAGGATGGAACTCTGCGGCGGCTGCAGGAGCCGCTGGAGCTGCCGGCAGCCCATCCCCGCGGGGTCCGGCCGGTCGCCGCGGGGCGACTCCTCGCCGCCGCGGGCGCTCTGGGGGCTGGGGAGGGCTGAGGCGTTTCTGCCCAAGATGCTGGTTTCGCTGAATAGCGCCCGGCAGCAGGAAGCTCTTTAAATAGTAAGTTACCCCTCAGTACCATGAAGTGGCTTTCCTAAAGTAGCCATGTTTCCAATACACTGCTTCGGTGATCAGGGTCCTTGCCCCCCCAGCTTTTTCCTCCCCCTCTTCCCCCCCCCCCACCGGCTCCTTTCCTTTTTAATGCTGCGTCTTTAAAACGGCGCTATGGTGGATGCTGTTGCTTTAGGAAAACTTTGTGAGGATGTTAACTCTCCCAAAGGAAATGTAAATATACTTGTTTCATGTTGCTTCTGAAAGGATATTGCTTAAGGTGAAGAAGCGGTGGTTTTGTTCTCTTGTTTTGTGAGGGAGTTATGTATTTATGTAAATGTTTTGAGCTAACATTTGGATACTGTAAGGTGGAGGAGGACTCAGATCAAAATTAAAACCACAGAAACTCTCCTTAAAATGAACTTAACATAAGGAGCATTGGCCGTTTGGGAATTAGCAAATGTGTATTATAGCACCCACTGTTTTTTTTTAATGTCTCAATGTAAATTTATAGGATGTTTATCCCATGGTTTATTATGGTAGAGATACTTTTTAATAAAGTTCATTAAATGGTCCCTCAAAATTCTTTGATCTTCAAAGCAGAGCATACACAGTCTGATGAATGCCTAGTGTAGTTGTTACTCTTTTCCAGAACCTGAAAAACGTAAATAATTCTTAATTTATCACATCTCTTCCTCCACCGAGATACTTTCTCCCATCCTCAATGTACTTTTTTGCCTTGTAGCCATCTCAGAATTGATTCACAAAAACCAAAATTGAACACAATTTTTAAAATTTTTTTTAAAGGTCAGTTTCTGGTAGTTAATATATTGAGGGAGAAATAGACCGTGATTGTAAAAACATTCCTCTTCACTCTTTTTATTTTACTGTAGTTCATCTTTTCCTGGATTTTTCCCCTCTCCCAATTAGATAAAACAGGGAGTGGAAAATCATGTTCTAAGTTTAGGAATTGATCCTCAAACCTTTAAAAACAGCAGGAGTGTTCTTTCACTGAGTTCTGCTGGTGCTAGTTTAGGGCTGTTTATAATCTTTAGTTATGTATTTAGGTCTTCTTGATATCAGGAGAATTGAAACATGTGCCTAAAAATCAGCATATGCTTACACGGTTCTCTGTAATAGTGTGTATTTGTGGAATAATGTTGATTTCTTATTTTTCAGATTTGTTTCTTATCTCTCCTGTAGGTAGCTAAGAATTTTCTTTTTTCACTTTTGACACTAAAAGAATGGTCTAGAAACTATAAAAAATACTTTCTCTATGGCTCACATAATGTGATCCATATAGTGTTGAAAACATGCTCACCGATTCTGGCAGCTCCATGTGTACAGTGCCTATTCCCTGTGTTTATGCTCGGTATAATCAAGGAACGTTAAGCATGTTGGTGTTCTCGGCTACTTTGTGACAGTAGCTGGCAACAGCCTTTCCTTAGGACCTGGGCAGCTTTTCGTAAGGCGCTGCTGCTCCTTCTCCGCCCCCAGCTCCCATGTGGTTTTAAGAGGAGATAAGAGCTGGCACAGCTTCTGTGCAGTTTTCAGCACCTGCAGGTTAAGGTGCTGTGCTAACAGTTGCTGAGAGCCAGCATAAGCCTTTGTCTTGCACAATGGTTGCAGAATGTATACTTGTTGGTGTTGCAGTGTGGTTACTTTGTTACTGCCAGTAATTGTATGGTGCTGTAGTTGAAATTTATAAACTGTGGAAGCTAAAAAGCAAACTTCACTAATCAGGTGAAATAAAATGTGCATTTAGAAGCATATAGATGAGCAGCTTGGTATATGTTGTAGTGTTCAAAACTGAACTGAATAGCAAACTTTGCACAAGTTAAATGCAGTGTAACGCTTTTCTAAATAAAGTCTTACTGACAGTGGTAGGCAGGGATTGGGAAGAGGGTCCTTATGCCTTCCTTGCCATCCAGTGTTAGGTACAGCTTGGACCATTCTTCATCTTCTAAGTGTATTTTGTGTTCGAATCCAATTTGTACTGTACCCGTATGTTGTAGACTCACACCACTGATATTTTGAATTTTATTTTCCCTAAATAGATCAAGTGTCTGATTTGTCATCGCAGATTCCTGCTGCGGTTATGAGGTCATGCATCTTGTCTTATTCTTCACGTTTGTACAGTCCAGAAACAGCTTCTTCTCCTTTATGTGAAGAAGAAACTTCAAGTCCTCCCTCAGTGAGCTGGAAATCCCATCCTTTACCTTCCCTCTTCATTCTCCAGTTGTGAACTAGAAAATCTTATCAGCCTGTTGCGAGGTACAATATCTACCATTTTACTTTTATTTCCTCCTTGCTGTAAAACTAGTTGCTTTATTTGTGATCAGCAAAGTAGGGGGAAGTTGTAGGTGTTGCAAATGCCTTGTATATTTTCACCATCACCATTGTCCAGATGTGCTTGTGTTTTGTATTTTGAAATACAAGGTTTTTAAAAACTAATAGTAAGCTAGCATTAGTTTCTTCAGTATGTCATGGCTATGATCTGCATCGCAGTCAAGAAGTAAGTTAGTTGTAAAACTTTGTGTGCTCCTGTGCACATGCATAGCCATAGGACGCTTCTGTCTAGTAAAGCAGGTGATGGATGATGTCTCGAGATTCATGTCTTGTGTGACTACGTGCCGCCCGGCCAGCCTCCTGTGTTTGATACCCTGTGTTTCTTATGTGATCCTTGTTACTGCAGTATTTCAAATTCTGTAAGTGATGCACCTTTTAAAATGTCTGTTTGACTCCAGGGAACACCTGTGTTACACACCCTGGAGCTGAGACACAGAGGCTGAAAGATTTGTCCAATGCTGTGTGAGAAGTGCATGCCTGCAGCTCATGGCCCAGTGTTAATAAGATGGTTTTTATCCTCTCTCCATTAAGTATAATGGACAAAAATACAAAGATGGTTCAATTACACAAATACTTAAAAAATTGAATACCACTCAATAGTAGAAATATCGCTGAAATTTACAAATGCAGTTATTAAATCTTGTAATCTTCAGTGGCGTAGCTGTGCCATTTGAACTGAAGGAAACTGCTAGCATTTAAGTTTATAGCTTGATGAGCATTGCAGTTTAATGGGATGTTGCTTTTAGCACCAAAGGTGACTTGAAAGTACTACAGCTGTTATGGCAGTTTGCCACTTTTTTGGTTGTGGTTGCACAACCGTTGGTGAGGCTTTGTGATAATACCGGATCACTGAACTGATCTGGGTTAAAAAGAAATCTGCAAGAACAAAAGAAATCAGTGTGGAGAGCAGCTGTTTTTCAGCTGACCCTTTCACTGATGCAGTTTGCTAGTATGACCATTTGTGGAGTTGTGGGGTGTGTAAATGGCAGTGGAGAGGTGGAAGAGAAGTTGAATTGGTAGATTAAGACCTGTTACCTTCTTTTGCTCTTGAGAATGTATGTGAGATTGCTGTTGGTGTTCCTGTAATCTACTCAAGAGAGAGAAACTTGTTGCTTGATTGCAACAGCTGTTGCCCCCACCACATCCCCAGTCTGCATCATAGTCTTTCTTTCTGTGCCCACGAGGGCTTTTTTCTCTTGTTTCCATGAGATATTGTGCAGCAAAGCCTATGGGCAGACCTGTGTCTGCAAAGGGGGTGAACAGGCTGGATTCTCCTTAGGCTGTTTTGTACCCAGAACTTCCCATCCCTCTCTATCTGGGAAAATATTTGATTTTTTTCTCCTGCTGAGTTTGTTTTCATGAGAAGTTCTTGGCCTGGGTACCAGTGTGAGTCAGCTAAATGCCAGAGGGTACATCCGTGCAGCTAAATGATAGCTTAATTGTAGCAGGGGTCTGTCTGTCGCGCCCTCAGTCTCAGTGTTCCTACTCCCAGCAGCAGCAGCTGGGGGAGCAGGGAGATACCTAGGGTGGCAAGCTGATGAGAGCCACCACTGGGCTGGTAGCCTGTGCTGGCTCTGTCCTGTGTTAGTTTGCTGCTCTTGCTGATTGGCATGTGTAGAACGGTTTCCGAGTGCTGGAATGGCACTCCTGTTTAGTTATGTAAACTCTTGGGAAGTCTCCTGCCATTAGCCACAAGACCACAAGAACCGATAAGCGTTTCCTCCTGGATTCGTTACAAACTGTTCTTTCTTCCCCAAATCTAAAGTTGGCTTTTTTTTTCAGTTCATGAAGAGGACTAACTGCATGAGATAGCATGATCACACTGTGGTTTGCTCATTACTGATGATTGTTGAGGCAACTGTAGGGTCACAGGCTGTGTGTTAAATGGTCTTAATTTTTTTTTTTTTTAAGCTTACTAAAGGTTTCTGCTGATCGCTGACTGATTTGGAGGACGGTTTGTAATTTGTGGTCTTAGAAAATTTGGGAAGTGCATTTTCCTTGTTTGCTTTTTTCCCCCAGCAAACTAAGTTCTTGATAAACCATCCTAAGTACTCAAGACCCAGAGAAATGGGGAGCAGCGAAGTTTTTATTTGGGTAATGTAAAAATCCATTGCAGCCACCACTGCTGCCTATCTCCAGTTAGAAGATTAATGAAAATATTTCTTTTGGGTCAAGAGAGCAGTATTCATGGTTAAGTACCGTTCCTAACCCAAGCTGTAAAGTAGTAGGATTATTAAAAATGAGTTTAGAAATTCATGTGCTTTGTGTTACAGCTATATATGAAAATCTTCAGGGGGTGATTGAACTAAATGGAAAGACTCTGGGATTCCTTGGATACTGCTAAGCTAACTTTCTACCTTGAAAGGTTCTGCAGATGTTCTTTCCCTTTGTACCTAATTAAAGTCTCAGTTTCGATGTGTCAGGAGTCAAGGCTTTTTGCCTGAGAGTAACGCAATATTTGTATGAAACCATGCCCAGGTTTACAGTGTGGCAGTTAGCACTACACGGCTTGCAGGTGCTTCCTCCTTGGTAGGAAGGTGTGCATGTGCAGTGGTATGCAATTGGCTTGCCTGCCAGTCATTGATAACAGTAGGACAGAGAGTTTTTTTTAACCTCTGGAAAAGAACCAAAACCGTCCCAGGTAAGAACACTGAACTTTATTTTCAGTAGTGCTATCTGAGTAACGTTTTTTGGATCACTTTATTATTTAAAGTTACTTCAGTGTCAAGTTTGACATTCAGAGCTCCAGTAAGGACGTGTCAGATGTGTCATGGGCCTTTGTCTTTAGCGTGCACTTCTCATTCTGATGCCTAACAAATTTGAGAGGGCTTGCGTACTGATTTGTTTGAATATACAAATATTTTGTATGCATAATTCTAAAAAAGTATTGCTGAGGCAATAAATAATAGTGTTCAGCCTTTTTGCTCCCGTGTGTCTGCTGACCATATTAGGAAAGGTTTATGTGAGGATGGAGGGGTGAAAATTTACCTTCTTGGCTGATGGAGAGGTTGCCAGGCAGTAAGGTTTTTTGGCTTATGAGTCAAGGTAAAGATTACTGCACTTTTACCCTCTTCGTATTGCAAAGCATAATCAGTCGATTCACACCTGCAGGCACTGATTAGGATGTTTTATGTAAGTCTGTTCAGGCAGTAGACGGGGTGGTCCCAACTTCTGTGGTGTCGGGATTGTCTCTTACTCATCCCTCCAGGCTGCAGTGAGATAAAGCAGTATTTCTGTGGCTCTGAGGGGTCTTGTGTAAGACCCCTCAGAGCTCTGTATAAATAGTCTGTAAAGAAAAAGGCCCATGGCTTACTTTGCATGGAGGAGCACACCCTTAAATCAAACTGGAGTACTCAGATTCTGCCAGAACTGGGGGTTTTGCTTGATTTTGAGAGGTGTGGAAGTCAGTATGGATAATTATATAAGGTATATCACAGTGCATGAAGGCAGGCACACGCAGAAGTCTTTGAGGGGCTGGTACTTCAGCCCTTTATTCTCCACTAAACCTTGCACGCACTTTGAGGAAAAGAAACTTTCACATTTGGAGTGGTGGTAGAACATCCTGGGAGGGAAGAGAGGTATCCCACCAAGTTCATTCACTTTGCTCAACACAGAAACAAGGGAAATATTACAAAGAGGTTTTTGGCTAAGAAACAGAAAACCTTCTCATGGGACTCCACAACTTCTGGTTTTAATACAAACATGATGATGTAACACATCATCTCATTAAATAATGATACATGTACATTTCATGTTACCAGGTTTTGTTTACACTATAAACCTTTTGCCAGCTATTCACAGATCACTATAGTATTTCAAATGGAAAGAACATTAGTATGTATTTCTGAGTGGCAATAGAAATCTAAATTGGAACCTTACTTTGCTGTGGGGTTTTGCTGGTCTTTAGAAATAATTTGAAACTACTGGGAATGTGGCTGAGTAAGAATCATAGTCTTTCGTGATCACTTTTTCTCTGGTTGTTAGACTTCTCTGAAATGTGTGTTGGTGATCCTGTACAGAGATGTGATGCTGCTGGGACTACTTTAGTCTTCAGTCCTGTCAATATGGTAATTCTAAGAGTATGCAGAAAGCAGAGGTGACATTGTCTAAGAGGCAGTTTAACATCTGATTTCTAGGCAGAAAAATGCATGTAGAATATTACTGCTTGATGTGCAAGTAATGGAATTAAAGTATGAGATATTAGAAGTACCTAAAATTAAAACACAAATAGTGTGTAATTATCTCTATAATTTTAAGATACCTTTTAAAATTCAGTTGTAACTTGATGAAAGAATGAATTTTGAAAAAGTTAATGATACTAATTCTGGGAAGAGAAGAGTTTCAGATCTCATCAATAAAATAATCAGAATCAATAGAAAATCAGAAGGACCTCTTAAATGGAAATGTGAATGGCAAATTGCTTTTGTTTCGTTTGTGTAGGAATATCTGCTAAAATGTTCACTGTTAAACTAACATTTCTAACTAACTAAATACAACATTTGTTTGTATTTTTTGAAAAAATACAGTTTTTCAGAGCCAGGACTAAAGAATGAGTAGCTTATAACTATAAATATTTAGGTTAAGATGGTTCATGTATTGCTTCACATCTGAAATGTATTCTTAAGGATATTTTATTCGAAGTCCTATGCTTCAGCGTTTGCTAAGAGAAACTCCAATAGTAGGAGGAGTGTCCTACTTGTTAGCCCTCAAAACTTTAATTAAGTCTTAGAGTATTGTAAACTGTAATCTTATTTCAGTCACAAGCTCTCTGTCTGGAATTACATAGAACATGGACAAGTAATTTTGACCTGTCTGTGGAGAAATATTTTAATTGTGTGCATATGTTAAACAGCAGACTCAGTGTACCGCGGTGTTCTCATGCAAAATATCCAAGAAACATACTAGTGCCTAGCTAGACAGTGTATTTTATAAGGCTGTCCCATGCCTTTGTTTAAGGTTTACCAGGTTGCTTCTGTTTCGTTAGGTTATTATCGTGCTAGAGAATATACCAGCCTTTGTTGTGTTGGTGTATACCTAGGTATGACTCTTATCATGTGGTTTGCATACACTTAATTTGGAGCCTGAAGTGTTAATGTAGACAGGCCACACCTAGGACTGCCTATGTTAGTTGACTAGCTGTTTGTAGCAGACAAGCAAAACCAGAGGTTTTGAGCAGTGAATGAATACTTTTGGGTCACCTATAGCCTATATAGCCTGCAATGATGGCAGCGTTTCCCTCATTTATGTCTCCTTACCTTAGACTAGGTTGTTATTATTACATGAGCACAGGCCTTCCTGTTGTGCTGTAATTAGACAAGAGTGAGCATACAAAACTTCAGGGTAAAAGAAAAACATTTGGAACCACTCTTCAGAGTTACTGGTTCTCAAATTGAGATTATTGCCTTCTGTTAGCAGCTGAACTGATCAATTAACTTCCTCTTTCCTGTAGCAATCCAGTAAGTCATTAAACTAATTATTCCATTGCTCATTAGTACTCTCACTTTTTTCCTTTTCTGTATAGGCTTGGTTGTAAAGGGCGGTCTCTAACATGCACTTGTCTCACTCTTAGTTTTCAAATATAATATGCTTACTGTGGGAAGGCTGATTGTATTGCAAGATGAATGTACCTTGCAACACCAAGAAAGGAAATTGTTTCAGCAATGTACCTTAGCAGTTTTTTTCTTACTATATGAATAGTTAGAAATGTTAGAAAGGAGAAAAGAGCCATAGTCTGCTCTGTCTCTGGGGACTCCAGTTTCTAGATTTATCTGGATTTCTTTGGGATCTGAACTCCATTGTACTAAAGCCCAAACAGAGCATATCTTGAATGTTACTGACCTCTGAGTTTATTTTGACAAGTCTTTTCAGTGTTTGAACCTGTTCTTTCTGCTTCACGTGCTTTATGTCACAGAGGTGACAGGAACTCTACAGGGTGGAAAATGCATCTGAAGGTTGACACGTCAAGCTGACTGTCAGAGAGCAGGGTACCCTCTTTACCCTAGTTTTCCCAGAGAAAAAGTTGTGTAAAGATCCCTACAGTACTTGTGTACTGCAGAACTCGTCTTTGAACCTGCTCAAGAAAGATTACTGTAGTTTAAGTGCATTTGTGATCAGAGTGTGACTTTGGAGCCCCAAAGCAGTTGTGCATCATAGAAGTATCCTACCTCATATTTTTTTGTGCTTGAATTTATTTACCTGTGATGTAAAAATAATTTTTTAACAGCCGTTTGACCTCATGTGGAGGTCAATCATTAACTAGTAAGCAGCCATGAACATCTGCACAATTACTAAGTGCCGTTACCTTTAGCACTCGCCTTGACTCCTCCCAGTTTGTCCACACACCTTGCACAGACTATCTGTCATTCAGAATTGCCCTTTGCATTTTACCACTTGAATTGTGGTTCCAAGTTTTGTATGAAGTGATGATCTGCAACCGCAGAATATTGAAACTTAATCCCTTAAATGGGACCCTTTTGTATGGTCCCATTGGTTGTGTTCCCTTCATCAGTTTGCTGCATAGGCTTGTCATCCTCTTGCCTCTCCCTCTGACACATGTAGGAACCAAAGTGGTGAGATCTGAGCCTGGGTATTCTTTGGGCGAGCAAGGGAAGGCCCTGCTAAGGTTAGGTGTTTGCCCTAATGCAAAGATTGGAATGGGGCTTCTACTTGGCCATACCTTTTCTATACTTGCCCACATTTCTTTTATGTGGGCACCCCTCTGTCCCTTGCTAGCAGTCTTCCCAATGGCAGTCTTGCTGGTGTCCTAAATCAGTCTTGCGGCACAATGGTCTGGGCAGATGTGCCCCAGGACACAGCTGGCAGAAGGGAGACATCAATGCAGTGTTGATGCAGATGACAGGTAGCTAGGAGATAAGCATCTGGGGTGCATGTAATATAAAGAACTAATGCATGTACATAATCTCTGGCTGGTTTGGGTCTATGGTTAACTTAAATGAATTGTGAAAGTCACCTGTGTTTGGAGGACTGCCCTGTCTCTGTGGTTGCGATGTGATATTATACAGTGAAGTGGAGCTTTGCATGTTTTGCTCTTTTTGCATCAGGTTGTTTTTGAGTAATGAAATGTTCTGTTTGAAAAAAATAAAAAGGGTTAGGAACAAACATCTTTTTATTAAATTAAGGCATTTAGTGAGAATTGCAGTAATAAAAGTAGCATCTGTATTATTTGTGTATTGGAAGTTAAGTCGCTTAACTTCATTATTTTAAATAATATTGTATATTGCCAGGTCATAATCTAGTTTTGATTGTACATTTGCGTTTCAAAAGGGAGATGCTGCAGACTGATGTATTTAATTTTTTTTCCTTGCCCTGAGGCAGACTACCAAAACACTGGAGTGAGTGGTTTATTTCAGAAATATACACCACAGCAATTACGATAAAATCTCTTTAAAACTTTTTCCATGGATGACATTATTGCAGTTCTTACTTGAGCTGAATCTTACCTATATATCACTGCATCCCTGTGGCAGGCAGACTTTGTGGTCAGAGAGGCCTTGGAAGTCGATGGGAGACTATAGTGTCAAGCAGGTCATAGCTCTTGGCAAAACTCAAGAGGATTTCCCTGTGGTTGGAAGGGGCTCAAGGAAGAGCTTAAATCTAAAATCATCACGTACAGTTTATTTTAATCTGAAATTATCTGGCCTATTCATATGTTGTTAATACAGATATTACAGAACTGTGAGTTGAATTTATGCAGCTAACAAATATGATCTGAAATTTCTTCAGTCTTCTAATTTATTTTTCCATGCAAGCCTGATCTGTCTTATTAATGGTGGGTACATGTCTGGTTTAATGTGCAATACCAGGATAGCATCATTAGCTATAGCAAATGTGAAAGCACACAAGCACATTGCCTGTTTGGAATGGTTAAACTGGAGGTTAAAATACCAGTGGCAATTTCAGCTGCCTTCAGCTGAAGCTAGATGTGTAATAAAAGACTGTGGTAGGAAGTAATTTATAAATTGTTTGCTTGGTTTTGGGGTTTTTTGGTCACAGCATGACATTAGTAGAAGAATTTAGTTTCACTTTGCTGTACCTGCAAATGATGATAAAGTTCACGGTGAGAGGTGCGGATTATAAAAGTTGAGTTAAAAACAAAAGATGCCTTAGGATATTTTTGTTGGCTGCTGTTGAGTAATGTCTTGATTTTTACATAGACCTTCAAAGCACAACAAATTTAACCTGAAACTTTACGTCTAATTACAGGGACAGTAAGTTTCTTTCAGGATTTTAACTTATTGAAGTGTAAACATTTTTCTTGGTGTTTGCAACGCTGTAATATTGTGCTAAAGCATCACAAATTATATGAGAACTGCTGGAAAACCTCTATGAAATTGTTTGAGGGGGGTAAGTAAGTAGGCATAGTGAAAAATGAGACTCAGTTTTCCCATTTGCAATAATTTCTAGGGATATTAGTGATGAACCTCTGACTGGAATTTAGTAACTGCTTGGGTTAAAACTTTGTTGCAGTAGCAACCACGTTAAATACTTCTACATTTGCATGCAGAGCTCATTTAGTATTGCTTATCTTATGTTTTTGTGCAGAATACATTTGAAACAGTGGGGACTACTACATTTAGAAGCAGCAAAGATGAGGCTGGAACGGTTTGGGAGCAAACAATTTTTGAATTAGGTGTTTTGGTGGTACTTCTGTTAATTGAAACAAGATGCAGCTGTTGACACATGGAGATGCAGGGGCAAAGTCCTTCTGTGGGACCTCAGAAATATTCAGTATAAACACCGATTCTGTGAATTTGTTGCTTCCACCTATCAATTGTAAATGATATTTAGAAAGTGCTTTGCAAACTCTGAGAAATACTGTGTGGTATGTATCTGCAAAGTGAGAATGGTAGTATGGCGGTAGTGTACTGTAGGATGGGATTTGCAGGAGTACTCCCAAACTTGGAATGGGAACGAGTAAAGTTCTTTGGTTTTCTTATAACTTCTATGACATTTCTTGGATACTGTGTCTTTGCCATTAAAATTAAATGTAAAGTCACGAATTTCATAGAGCACATCTAACGCAACTGCATTTTATTGAAGAATGAAAGCTAGCTAGTACGTGGAAATGAGTAATTCAGCAAGCTGCAGCTGGTTCTTGTAACCTCAGATCTGGTTATGTAGATTTGTTGTATAAGACACTAAAGGTAAAAACATTTCATGAAGTTCAATATATAAGGCCTGGGCTAAGTAAGTTTTTACTTATCGAAAACTTGCACTTAGGTTGTCAAGTTCAACGCAAGAGTCTGCAACAAATTGTCACTTAAAAGCTGGGATAGGAGGAGAAAAATTAGGACTCACACCATGAGAGCTGTTGAGTTCCTGCAGTTTCTTCTGGCAGAAGTGAGAGAGAGCCCTTTGCATGAGTCTCTTAAGGACTGAAGAAAAAAAGTTGGAAGAGCTGTTCCTTTAAGGGCTAACTGAAAAAAGAAGAAATACAGTGTACTAAGTATAGGAAGCTGTAATGTCTTTTGATGAGGGCGGCTGTCCACCTTGCATGTTTCTTGTGGCTTGTCACTGTACCGCCTGTTACCTACCTGTCTGTATAACATGGTAAGAAAACGCAGGCTGTGAGGAACCTGCTTGTGCTGTAGAGTTTTTAAGAACTCCCACAGCACACAGACTCAGATTTGACACTATGCAGCATCTATGTTATTTAATGGACCTTGACAATGTATTTTATTCCGTGTGTTCTATTAGGTGACCTTTTATTTGTGCCTATAAAGTATTGGAATATATTTACTCTGCCATATATGTTCTTTTGACTTATGGAATTGTATGCATGTAGCTGAGAATCAGACCTGGCATTCACTGAATAATTAGCAAAGCCAGCAGTGATGTTGGGAAGTTATAATGTCATTCTTGATCTTCCATCTGTTCATTTACTTTATCTTCAAGAGAGTAGGGCTCTCTGCAGTGAAAGCAAACATTTCAGTGAACTAAACCCTCAGGCAAGCAAGGTGATATTTTGGAGTGATGGACCTACCTCTCCTGTTTTGTGTTTTCCATAGTCTCTTGAGATTTGCACAATATACTTGTTTGGGATGTCATTTACAGAGATCTCTGTAGCCTGGCTCCTATGTTAGATGTGAAATACATTGGAATTTCACTACTTATGCCCTAAATTAGGGGAGAAGAGGGGCACTATATATATAAGAATAAATGCTAGTTTTATTTGTGTGTATGTAAATATATAGTAAAAGTAACTTTTACAAAGAATAATGAGGTCTGAATTTTGTCAGACTAGAAGACACTGGATTGATACTACTTTATTGTGTTCTTAATAACTAATTAAACAGAACTGAGATGTGCATTTACCAACAAGTGATATATTATGGAGTGAAAAATAACAGAAGCATGTGGAAAGTTCACAGCTTCAAACTTGACATCATTGTTTTCTTTTAATGGGCATCTTGATGAAATGTAAATATTCTACTATTGTTCCAGGCAGCCTAGGCAGCTACTATATGGTATCGTAACAGCATTTTTTGTTGTAAAGGAAACTCAAGAACTACATTTTCTTTATTTTTAGGCCTGATTCTTCTGCAACACTTCGAATCCTGTCAGTGCCCCTCTCCTCTTACCCCTTCTTTTGAATGTAAACATTTTTTTGGTGCTATAAACCTGCTGTAACAATCCCTTCTTCCTGACTGGAACAAAATTTTCAGGTGAACATTTTTATTACAGTTCATTCGAAGTTCTAAATGAATCTTAAATGAGTCTAAATCTAAATGAATCTTAAAATCACCCCTTTAGGGGTCACTGATGATTCATTCCACAAAATGTGTGGTTACTTTGAAATAACTATGTTAAAATAAAATCAGGTTGACTGTACCTATTTAGCAAAATCTGTTATGGCCTACAGTTTAAGTGGCTTGATCTCTCTGGAGAGTACAGGGACATAGCAGCATCTCCTAAAATTTTAGTTGCTGATGCTTATGCCCCATCAAATAGATGTTAGAAACAGGGATGTCAGTTGAACAGTGAAGTAGTCTTCGACTACCTGTCTCACTTTTTTTGGATTGATTTTAAGTTCATGACTATTAAAAAATTCCTTGAAATGGGAAATCAGATAAATTTCACTCTGTATATACTGCAAGATTCTTCCACTTAGAAAAAAAATAATGTATTAGCATTCATTAGATGTTTTATGGACAATTAGCACTTAGTATAAGTATGCAAATAAAACCTCTTCTGCAGCATTTACCTCAAACTCTGTAGCTTGAAAGGTAGTGTGCTGCCCTCTTCATTGCTGCTCTTGTCTATGGCATGATAAGTGGTAACCCAGATGAAACTCACATCTTAAGAATTGATGAGGCAGAAGTGGCTATTTGAAAAATCAGATTGAGGGGAAAATTGATGAGGCAACTGTTCTGAAACATACCAACAGAGTTAACAAATACACATACAGTAGGGCAGGAAAAAAAAGGTTTCTGGTATTATTTTTGAAGCCATTCCATATTACATGAATGTTTACAAGAGCCTGAAGGAATGAAACCACAAATCTGCTAAAGTCCCAGTGCAGAACAGGGTGGTTAAATCAGCTGCCCTTCATGAATTTAGTGATTCTGGGTTGTTCAGAATGCACTCTAATTTTGGCAGTCCAATTGCTTCCAAAGCAAAGTCAAAACAGGCAATAGCTACCATAATAGCGCTTCTAAAATACAGCTGATCCTTGCAGTAATGTGGTTTGTATATAATTTCCATTTTCTGAATGTGAGGAATAAGGAAAGTGGCAGGAGTGTTATGACATGTTTCTGCAAAGAAAATAACAATGTCAGAGGCTCTGTACTTACATTATTAGACATATGTTTTTGTCCTGTATGTGGGCTCCAGGTTCTCGGCTGTTGTCCTGGTTTGAGGTAAAACAGAACCAATTTTGTGTTTTGTAATTTTACTTTTTAGCTGGGCCTCTTCTAACTGATTAAACTCTGAAATTAACAGCATATTGTTCAGACACTGTTCACTCTCAGAGTGATAAGACCTGATTATACCAAGGAATGGTATGCACAGAGGCTCTTGCTTATACTTATTGCTATAACAACCAAGGTCAGCTAACTTTGCTGTTTGCCCCATTAGAGGGTTGGAAGCGGAAAAGCATAGAGGCGTCCCAGCCGCAGGGAGGAGCGGGCAGGACAGGTGACCCAAAACTGACCAACAGGGTATTCCATCTCATCTCCATCATGCTCAGTATAAAAGCTGAGGGATCAAAGGAGCAAGTCTCTTTCTTCAATGGCTGATGTCTGAGGAGGACCCTGTCTGTTCGCCTGCCTTTGATCCCGAACTGAGCATTCCTGACTCCAGATCCAGAATTTAGCTCCTGTCCGTTGCTGACTGCAGTCTGGGACTTTCCCTGTGCCTGCTGGTGACCCAGTCATCATCCTGGGAGCTGGATATGGTTGTGTATACATGGTATACTTTTTTAAATTTTATTTTTATTATTCTATTATTATTTACTATTTCCTTATTTATTATTATTTTCATGAAAGTAGTTCAGTTCTTTTTCTAAACTCGTAAATCTCCTTATCTCTTCCTCTCCTCTCTTTGAAGAGAGGAGGGGAGGGCCATCTGTCATTCTGATTGGCCAATCTGGCCAAACCACGACAGCTGTCTAACTAGAATACAGATTATTTTTCCATAAGAGATGTACCTGTTTCTTATCTGAAGATGCAATTGTTGATGGCATAGTATGCAAGAAATTATCATGAAAAGGAAGTTTCATGTGTAAGCCTGTCTTTGTACTTACAGCTAATAAAAACATTCACGTAGTTTCCCTTTTAGACCACTCAAAACTGTGGAATTTCAGAAGGGGGTGGTTTCCTATTCAGTTTCCTTGGGATTAGTTGTGCTGTTTCTATTCTATGTGGATAGTTCTGCAGCTATTGCAGTAAAGGTGAGGTTTTTGTTCAGTTTGTGACATAGGTACTTCTGCTTACTTTTTTTTAAACAGGGCCTGGTTCTGCAAGCAGCTAAGCGTCAGAGTAATTTTATAAGGCCATAGTGATGCAGGAAGTAAGGAATAAACACTTTTTCAGAACCAATATTGCTTCTCTTATTTTTGAGTCACTTAAACTTGTTCCTAATTATTTTATAAATATCAAAAAAACCACCTCAAGGGAGTGGTTGTGGACTGATCATCATTAACTTAGTCAGTCTTGGCATTATCATTGCATTTTTGCAAATTTTACAGGCCTATGGAAATAATGATGCACGGTGCCAAGTGATAGGAAGAAACTATATTGGGAAAGTGTGTTCAGTGACAAAGTTAGAGTGTAAGAATATAGTGATGAAGCTTGCTCATACAGGATCTCACATTCTGCAGCATATAGTCAAAATGACGTTGATTTAATGAGCTGCAAAGGCAGTTCTTGGACTCACATCTCAAATTTAACACTGAGAAAATAGTGTCTTCTGCAAAAAGTCTACTTGGAATGTATTTATGGACTATATTCATGTTCAAAAATATTAATGGATTTCATTTAATGCAGAGTGTTTGGGGTGGGGGGAAAAATCATGCTGTATATTTTCCTTTGTTAGCAAATACATGTTTTCCTGGTAAGAATTATGTAACAAGCAGCTGCAAACTGGAAAAAAAGAAATGTCTTTCAAGTTATCCTGACAGCATTAGTATAGTTTAGTGGTGAAATTTAGAGATTATGCTAGAAATTGTCTAGCGGGAGTGTGGATCAGTTGAAATGACAAGATAGTCCAGACATTGAATAAGAAATGGCACTCTGCAAAATCACTTTTTATCAATTTCACATGAAGGAACAAACCTGATGAATGGCGTATTTGTAGTTAGGAATTATGTCATCGTGTCTAGGATGAGGCACAGTGTGAAAAATGCAGGCTCCTGCATGGTGTCCCCTCCTCTGTGGGACGAGGAACAGAGGGCTTAAGCACTGCATGTTGTGTATGGTGCTTTGTGTTGGGGCTTCGCAACAGAACAGCGTGTGGCTGAGGTCTATACAGAAGGACAAGAGGTGGGCTCCGTCTGTCATTATAAACTGCTGGACGCGTGAATGCTATTTGTTGAAATTGTGGCCATGAGATGTAAATACAGGTAAATCACAATAGCGATATCCTGTATTTCTCTCTCAGGGCCTGTAATTAAACTTGTATGTGACTTAAAAGAAGGAAAATACTATGCATGCAACCCTTACATTCTCTGTTCTCTTTAATCTCTGATCTATTTTGCGTGGTATAATGACAGGAAAAGAAAGGGTGTGTGAGGACTAGATGTACGTGGCAAAGGCTCTCTGTTATCAAAAAATACATTGCAGAGCTAACGTCACTCATTTAAGCCTTTTTCTGGTTTATTGTGATTGTGCCTCTCATCCCTCTGAGGCTAGTTTTGGCCTCTGGTAATAGGTAGGAAAGGAGCTGAAACACGTGTCTTTGTTCAGTTTGCAAGAACAGTATGACACAGAACCTTTGCAAAGTAAGTACAGAAGTACAAGTTCACATCTTGCTTCCTTGACTGCCTCCCTTAGCTCAAAGGTTCTTTTTGTAACTACTAAATTATCCCACACAGACAATATGCTAGCAAAAACTCTTTCCTGCATGCAAATGTTACATTCTGCTACAGAACGCGGTGCACCTACACTTCCAATTCTGTCTGTTTTGCATGGTAAAACACCATTTGGAGGATCATCAAAATGTGCACAGTAATGCAACCTTAGTGCTTGCAAGGTTTTAAAATATGCTCTACCAGCATCTCCTACTAAAGATCAATATATTTGTAATGACCATGCAGGAGGATGTTTCCTGGTATTAATAGCATGTACTGGAAAAAATGGAAATAGTGTTTAATATCTTTCTGAATTCTTCAGTATATTTGTTTGCTTTTGTAGAGGTTTCATCTGGTTGTTAAGCTGTAGAACTTAAGCATTATATTCTTTTGCTCAGATTTTCTGGTACCATAATTCTTTTTATGATTGCTTTTTGTTTAGCCAAAGTTATGTGTACAGGTAATGGTTTAGATTGATCCGTCTGCAAGTATTGGTCTATTTGATGTATTCCTCACAGAGATGCATCAAACTATGCAGTGGCTAAAAGATGTATTTATATGTGGTGGGTGGTTTGGTTGTTTGCTTTTTTCTTAATTAAAGAAATGGCAGCAGAAAAGTGGTTGTCTTCAAGCTAGTGATATTCAGCTGCCTGCTGAAAGAAGATTAGGAGGCTTGATAGTAGAGGTGTGAAGAGTTAATAAAGACTCCAAGCTTTTCGAGAGAGATGTGTAGGACTCTGATTTTTTTTTTTTTTTCCTCTGTTTTGTCTAAGACTGCAACTATTTTTCATAGCATGTAACAGGATCCCAAACTCCTGTTTTAGAGTTTGGGATCACAATGTTATGCACTGATGTGCACAGTTAAGGGTAGTAAAAATCACATCTCACATGAGTATACCAGCTGCAGGTTGGAACCAAATAGTAGAGTAAAATATGAAAAAAAGTGTGTGTGTGCATGTATATAATTTTCATTGAATGTGAAGGCTAAATTTCTGTCTGTAGTTTTTGGTAAACATCTGAAAGTGATGAAGCCAAGGCAGGACAATCCCTTCTTTTCACAGGAGCTTGATGTAAGTAAATGTGATTTACTGTAGTAAGCTGCTCAGGTCTGCTGACCCATAACAGGTGCCTGCACAAGCCAGTTCTGGTTTGTTTGCACAGGCCCCCTCCAATGGTCCTTGGCAGGTACGTCTCTTCAGGCTTTTGAGCAGTGCAGGAGCAGCTTACAATGGTTGCCTCTGCAGCTAAGCTCTACAGCACTTTGAGTTTGACTGGTTGGTTTGTTGATCTGTCTCCTTGATCTTGATCATGGATTGATGACATTTGATATAGGTAGCAGTTGCCTGACAGTAGACAAATGGGGCAGGACTGAATATCTCAAAGCCCTTCTGTGACATAAATGTATACATCTATGCTTCACAGTGAGCTGACTTTTCTGTATTTTCAGACAAAAATGCCTGTATCATCCTGGAGACAAAAATCAAATTTGCTTTCTTTTTTCTCTTCCCTACAACATAACTTTATACTATCAGCTGTTTATTGACTTTGTTAATTTATTTTTTCCCACCCCTGAGTATCCTTTCAACTATTCAAAGTTAATGGCACCAAAAGCCTGTTTTTAATAGACCAAAGCAGAAAGCCCTTCCTATCCATGTATCTTCTAGTAACATGTATTTCCTGTCTACTTTGGCTCTCTTGGTCTTCGTCCACTATTGCTTCCTACTCTGCCTTTCGTCCGGGTTCAACTGTGCACAGTCTCTTGCTGAGATCTCTCCCTCCCTGTTTTTCTCTTTTTTTTTTTTTTTTTCTTTGTTCCCCATCCCAAATTGCTCGCGGTGTTCAGTTGTGCCCTTCCTGTCTGTTCTATGCATGAAAGTCTTCAAAGAGAAAGAAAGTATGCTTTTCAGCTAATTCTAGTTTTCTTCCTGCTGTGAGGACATAAACACAGCAAAGGAAATGAGCAAAGTGAAGGCTGGTGCAGAGAGATGGAGTTTCAATAGCCTTGGCTGCTTTCTGAGCAAAGAAGGGTGCACACCTTCACAGGTACACATGCCACGCAGGTATGAAATACACCTATAGATTCCTCTTCCCTCCATCCACCCTGATATGTGTCAGCTCCTGGAAGCTGTAATTTTTGTTTTGCAGAGTATTGTGCTACCTTAAACTCAGTGGTATGAAAGGAGAACCTTCCAAACCTGTGCAGAGACCACACTGGCTGAGTTTTGGACCTGCTGGGCGCATTGATGCAAGAGGTTGTTCAGAGACAGGTGTACCAACACAGGCAATTTTTTTTGTAGAGCAAGTAATCAAGGGTTATTTAACTAGAAAACCTCATTATTACTTTCATGATTCAGAGAAACTCCCAAGTGAAGCATCTACCAACAAGCATTGCAGGACTTCTGCTTTACTTCTGCAAGGGGAGGGTGGTTTGTCATCAGCTGCTGGGTTAAGGTTGTGCGTCTTTCTTCATCATAGCCTCACTTAGCATCACCCTGCCAACTCCTTCATCCTCTTGAGTGAAAATGCAAGCTTAGACCTGTATCTCCAAACCAGTGCTTTCTGCTGAAAGCCATTCGCTTTGAAGGGAGAAGTGGATAGTGTCCAGTTTTTCTGGATTTTATGCCAGGCCAGTGTTAGTCACTGCTAGTTAACAGCAGCTTTTTTTAATGAGGTGCAGCACCTCCAGCCTGGCCTTGCGAGGCATCTGACAGTGTCTAGCCTTCTTCTTGGTCACTCTTGCATGTGCACATGCTAACATGCACACACACACACACACAAACACACCAGCCAGAGCACCTCAGTAAAGATTTTTAGCTGATCTCCTAATCTACTTGTTAAACTAATGGCCTTCTCTTACAAGCATTTGGATAATACAGTGCTCTGCAAGACAACCGTTCACACCACCATCGCCGTTTCTGTGACTTTCTGCTGTACCAGCTCCTGCAGCGAAGGGGCCACCTCTGTCTGTCTTGTGGCCATCATTGCTGCTGGAAAGGCAACGAGGGGTAAGCATGCAGCGTAGTCTGCCTGGCTCTTACTTGTCTCACTGTTTTCTTGCCCTTTATTTGGTGATCCTGCAGGTGGGCTGCAGTTCTATGCTCTTATAATGATACCGTATTGCACACAAAACTAAAGACCGATCTCTTTATTTACTAGAAAGTAAGAGCACAGCTAGCTAGTCCAAAATATTAATGAGGGCCCCTTTTCTCTTACCTAGCTAATCGTCATGCTGCTTGTTCCTAGGAACAAGACACAAAACAGAGAGGTTCAGGGGGTAGTGAGTGCACACTGGTAACAGCAACCTTTGAAAGGCAATTTTCTATAAATACATTTAAGTGTATGTGCTGTTCAGCATACTGATTTAAGTCACCTCAGACTAAAAAAATAACAACCCAATGACTGGTAAAATCATAGGCTGAAAAAGGTATTTCACTTACTTAATCAAGCATTCCAACTGATTAGTGTCAGGTAAGGCATACCAGAAAGTGGAGTATCACATTGTATTGTTTAAATCATAAGAACACTCTGTTTCTGTGAGAATGTATTGATTTAATTGCTTCTTTTTTTTATCACTTTAGTTTATGGAACTATATGATATTCATAGCCAGTGACTATATTTTTGTCTTGGAATTTTGTTCTCTTTATACTTAATGATTCATAAAATGGTATGCATTAGGCAAAAAGTGTGATTAATACTTTTTTTTCTTTCTAAGTGCTGAAAGATGTATTTTTACCTTTTGAAAAACCATGGTGTAGGCCATTAACTGACTTACAGATAATACTGTATGCCTTCTCTAACCTAGTCATAATGATGCTTCTAAACCAGTTATAATAATGCACTGAGAGGTGTAGATGGTGTTTCAGAGGGCTTCTGTATGAAGGAAGGAGATTCTTATTCAGGCCTCTCAAGAATTCAGAGGCTTCTTTCATTTGTGGGAAAACTAGCACTTATTTTCCTTGGAAGAGCTGACAGGTTCTGATCTGTTCTCTTTAAAATTCAGTGGTGTCAGGCTGTGTATGGTTCTGTTAGAAAGTGCTGTGGCACTGCTTGGTCTTGGTGCTGGTGGAGAACTGTCTCCTTTTTGTTGTAAGTCCCATTCTCATTGTGTTCAGTGTCTTCTTTTCTTTTTTTTTTTTAATCGAAAACCTAATTTATGTGCAGATGTATCCTTTGCTTATAGTGCTAGCTTAGGATTTTGTATTTTCCCATAATATTTCTATCTAGGTTATGTAAAAAAAAAAAAAAAAAAAAAACCCCAAACAGCTTGCTGTTTGCAGAGAACTTCCTGGGGAGGAAGACTACAGCAGTGCTTATATATTGTTTACGAACTTGTGGGGTTTTTATAAAAAAATGTTCATATTGGTGCAGTTAATGTGGCATGTAAACCACACCTAAAAAACAATGGAGTGTTTTGGAACTGGCAGAAATATTTAGTAATGTTTTCGTTTTACTTTCTTACTGCCAAAAATATTCAGGGACAGGTTTTTCAATTTGGTTTGGCAAGTGAAAGACTATTGTAAAACAATTTGCTTATATCGTTTGGCTGTAAATAACTACTTGAAAATGTTAATTTGAAAACTTCTATATCACCATTTAAAAATTCTGTGGCTAGGTTTCCATATCTTAAGAGTTGTAACATATTTCTTCCCAAGATATACCTCATGTTCCTTAATGTCAGTAGGATAGGTGTCTATGTTGATGTGATTTTGTTTCTTAAAGTACACTACAAGTATATTCATAGTTTCAGATGAGCACGAAATACAGCATACTGTCACGCTGCTGTTGGGCAAAAAAGCAGTCAGTTGCTCATTCGGGTCTACCCATCAAAGACTGATTTGGAGAACAGAAATATATGGCCCATTATAAGGGCAGTAGTACCTTTACTTTTAAGCATCCACATGGCCAGAGAATGTAATAATTTTTTTTAAAAATACTAGCAGTTCTCTTGGTGCGCTTAGGGGTGCAGTTCTACTCTAGTGGCTGTAAAATGTCTGTCTCCGTTTGATGACAACTAGACAGCAGCTGTGAGAAATAGCAGCTATTTCCTTACAGGCTGAACAGTTCTTTCCTTAATTGGTTTCAGAATTTTATTTTATTGTATTTCTCTTATTTTTTGAACTCCTCTTGTCAGACGTAGCTTCTGAAATTATTCTTTTCTCCCTTGAAGCTGTCTCTGTAGTTTAAGAAGAAACATGTTAGAAAGCTCGTTTAAACCAGGAAGATTCCAGCTTATGTGCTTGGGAGGGCATTTCATAAAATGGGATAATGGTCTCCCTTTCCATAGCTTTGCAAGTGATTTGGGAAGGGTGTCTGAGAAACTTTTGCTGTATAGGAAACTGAGAGCTCTTAATCTAATCAAAGGAATTTTGGTGATGTAAGTGTTGTTCTGTGCTGAGAATGGTACGATAGGTTCTTTAAAATCAATTTCAAGAATGAAGTGAGCTTTTTGTTAAATTCTAACTAAAATTAAGTTGGAGAGATCCAAGGAAAACTTCTACTAATTGCAGTTTTAACTTTGCAGAGGGAAAATAGTGTGTTTTTTTAATTAGTCATGATAGATTTTATTATTGAGTACATTAGACATGACTTTCAAATTTGGTGCTTACTTCAGTCTTCTGTATCCATTCTTGAGGGACCTTATTTTTCACACAAGTTAGGCCCCTGAAAAACAAGTTGCTGTTTAAATATACATTTAGGAACCTAACCTTACCTGTGTGTTACTGTAGATATTTCCCTCCAAGATAGTCTTGAGCTTAGTTCTGGTGCTGTTGCCCAGACCACTGGGCACTGATGCCAACACGTCTTTCCATCTGTCTCTCAGTCTTGCTTCCTGGCTTTGTCACAAGCGGATTTACAGCTCTGAGGTTATGCGGAAGTGTGTGAGGGATTGAAACAACTGAGACAATTGATCTCTCATTTAGCATGGGCCAAACGTCTGACAAGTTGCATCGCCTCCTCATTCCCTTCCAAGTTTCTTCTTGATCTCAGGGGAGTCCGTGTAAAAGTGGTGCTTGCTGTTGTGAGGAGTTACATTATGGTTATTATTCTTCAGTAGGTTACTTTTTTGTTTGTTTAATTGTCTAGGTGAATTCTCCTGGGGCCTGAGGAGCACTGGCGCCACAATAAGGATGCTAGTGAATGCATGCTTGGAAGGCAGGACCATAGCAGCCCAGCTTGGATCACCTGAAATTGTTGCAGATATTCAGCCTGAGTGATAGATGGTGATACTATGGAAACCAGGAGGAATCATGAGAGGGTATCCAGACCTTTCCCTTTGTTCAAGACAGTACCAACTACATTTAAAACAGTAGTCTAATCGGTCAAAAAATCTCCAGTATTGCCTGTCACATCCTTCAAGGTAGTCTGTTCCACTCTTCATCTATCTTTTTGCAGCTGTATAGAAGGGTTCTCAGATGGAGGAAGATGGTATTTTAAAGATTAATTTCTTAGATAACCTGGCTGCTGAAAAGCTTAACTTAGCTAGCATTCAGTAAAAGCTGTATGCACAGAAGTTATACTTGCAGGACCCTAGGTAAGAAAGCGTAGAGAACTTGAATATCATGATAATCCACTCCAGCACTGACCTCAGTGTTTCCACAGCATATCCTTCTGTAAACTTTGTGAATAATTATATGCTAATATGCTGATTAGCTGAATAATTTCCAGTGGCGTTTCACTTACAAGTTGCCTGTGGAGAGCTGATGAACAAATTATGCCATCTGTTTCAGTGCATGTGAATTATTTTAACCACAGCTTTTGTGTGTTGTCCACTCAATCTTTTTTGGAATGTTCTTCTAAGCAAATAATTTCTATTATCTGTCTTCACTACGTGCTTCTGTTGGAAAGTTAAGTTTGCATAGCAGTTCTGAGTTGGTGAAGAAAAATATAGTATGGCTGACATTTTGGTAAGGTGGAAAAAGGTGGATGCGTAGAGAAAAGATAAGTCTCAGATCATTACAACTATTGTGAAGTTCTTGTTTCATACACATTTCTTATCATAGTAGTTTCTTCTGTGCTTTTTTAGTTTTGATCTTGCATGTTCACTCAATGCTTTTTATACTTAGCCTTATCCATTTCAAATATTTTCCATTTTTTGTATGATTCTTTCTGGAGTTTCAGATCAGTAAAGTTGTTGGTTTGACCAAATTCCTCTTTTGTGTACATCTCCTGCACAGCAAGGTGGGATTGTTTGCACCTCAGTTTGTGTCATTCCTTTAGAAAATAAGTAACAGTTCCACTGACCTTCTTTTCCCCTTGTATGAGAATTTATTCCCCTTGGATCTTACCTACTTACCTAATGTCAGTGATGCAGCTTGCCTCTCTTTCCTTCCAAAAATCATGACCAGCATGTTATGTGATCCCTGTCATTCAGTTTTGCATGTACTGCCAAAGGCAAATGTAGAAGAATTTTCCCTCTGATTGTGCTTTTTGCTTTCTTAATCAATCATTTGTCCCAACATGCTGCAGTATTGTGTTGGACAGCATGCATTATGCGGTGGTGTTATCTCAAATTGCAATGTCTGGTATGTGTTAGTAACGTTACGACCATTGCCATATCAAAGTTGACAAAGTAATGGAGCAGAGCTCTGATTCTGGACTCTGCAATGTCTTCTACCAGTGCCCTTCACTGTGATACTACCATAACTTCTATTTTCTTCTATTGCATACAGTTGTATGTAGTGTGCAGGGGTTTCCTTCTTTCACTTGTTTCAAAGAAAACCCCATCTTGACAATTTTTATTCATTTGTAACTCAGATTGGCTTTTTAGAAAGATTGCTAGTCTTCTAAAAGCTACCATTGTTGGTACATAAAATCTCAATTATGAAAACATAAGTAGGAATTGGGAAGTCTTCTTTGACTATGTACAAATACGCCTTTCTACTTCATATGCTTTCAGTCTGTTACAAAATAATGAGAAATTAATGAGGCCATTTCACTTCATAAAAGGAGGGCCTGTTAGCAGTTTCTGCAAAATACACAATATGACGTCAGTTATGTCAGGGATAAAATGTTTGTTCTTTCTGATTGCTGATCTAGGATCAGTGATTTGGAAAAGTCCCATAGTTCTTAATACATAAGCACCACCTACTATGCAGTGGAGAATTTGCTCTGCTTTTACAGTTGGTGTTTGGAAAGACATAAGAGATCCTTTGGTGTGTCTGGGAAGAACAGAAAACACAGCAGTTGACAGCAGAGGTTAAATAGGCTAATAGGCAATAGAGGAGTAAGATTTGAGACTCCTAAGAATAAAGCTCTGAATTTGGAAATTCATGGAGGGAATAAAAAAAAAAACCCAACAACAAACTATCTCTTCCCAGAGGGCTTTCAAGTTATCTGGGAGATGAAGAATTTAAAAAATACAGAAGTGACAAATGGAAAGGGATGTGTTTTGTTGGAGGAGCACAGTATGCTATGTTTCCAAGGACTTCCAAACTTCAATTCCTTTACTAAATTTGGTTTGATTTCCATTGTTGTAAGCAAGTTTCCACCTGAAAAATCACAGCAGCTTATTTTCAAAACAAAGAATGTGAAAAAACAAAGCTATAACTTGTGCTGTTCTTGTGGCTGTTTCTGTGACTCTGGGTATTACAGTTGTAGTCTGTTTCACCTCAGAGAACAGGTTAATGCACTAGGAGTACCACTTTAAATGGAAGATGGCAGGACTCCTGTAAGTTGTCAGATCTCCCAGGTAATCAAGCTGTATTCCAAGTATTTGTAAACTCTGATGGAGGTGATATTTGCTGAAGTTCTACCTTTTAATTTGTTTTCCCTTTCTGAAAGCTCAAAGAGGAGGTTAGGTGATCTGATACTTCTTGTAGTAAATCAAAGCATTACAATATAAATGTATATAGTTTATAATATAAATAACAGTTATAAATTACTTTTCAAATTCAGCCTGCAAACAAAAAAAAATTGGTACTCCTATTACCACTTTAAGAAAAAAAATAATGTGCCGTATTCTGGGAAACGGGGTCACTGTAGAAATCGAACAGTATCAGAGTCTTAGCATTGTACTTGGATTAGTTACTGAGAGCCTAAAACATCTGGCAGGGCACTGAAACTAACGTGTGTTATTAAGCTAGGTAAATAAAGGTGGTGTGAACAGCTGAGATGACTTGGACTAGGCTAGCAGTCTGAATGGCAGTTTTGTGATGCTTTTTGCTTGCTGCTTTCTCTGTAGCTCTTGTGCTGTCCTGATGTTATCATGAAAACCAGGAGAAGAAGGATTTTTTTTTTCCGTTTTATTTTAGATGTGAATTTCATAACTTTGTGTACTGCCTGTGATCTCCATCTCTTAATTTTGAGGCAAAATTAAAAAATTAATTACATTTACAGGCTAATCAGGACTTGAAACTGGACAACACGAGCAGGGTTGTCTTAGGAATAATTCTTTTTTTTTGTTTGACTTAGCATATGTCATGGTTTGGGCTGGACTTGCCACTGAAATGAATGACAATGCTCTCCCCAACCTCTCTCTCCACGGAGACGAGGGAGACAGAGAAAGAGGCTTGTGAGTTCAGAAAAAAAAGTAAGCTACTTTAACAAAATATTAATAATAAAATAAAAGAAAATAATGAAATATATACAAAACCATACCAAGCTCCCAGGATGAGGATCACATCACCAGCAGGCACAGGGTAAGTTCCAGACTGGACTCAGTGACAGATGGGAACTGGATTCTGGATCTGGATTCAGGAATGCACGGCTTGGGATCAAAGGCAGATGAACAGAGTCCTCCTCGGACACTGGCCATTGAAGAAAGAACTGACCTTTTGATCCCTCAGTTTTTATACTAAGCATGATGCAAAAGGGATGGAACACCCTGTGGGTTGGTTTTGGGTCACCTGTCCTGTCCGCTCCTCCCTGCAGGTGGGACCCCTCTACACTCTCCCGCTTCCGACCCTCCAACAGGGCGAGTAAAAAAGGTGGGCTGGCCTTGGTTGTTCTAGCAGTAAGTATAAGCAAGAGCCTCTGTGCATACCATTCCTTGCCATAAATTTGAAATGATCAGGTCTTATTAGTCTCTGGAAGCAGACAGTGTTTGGACAATATGCTGTTAATTTCAGAGACCTCAGTTAGTTAATTAGCAGCATTAATTAGCAAGACCAGCCTCTTCTAGTTTTCACTTATGCAACAACCATTACATTATTATCACAAATTTTACCCAGCAGGTTTCACTTTCACTGACTCTTAAAACCTCCATAACCAGTTAGGGGGGGCCGGGAATTTGCCAAGGTAGCAGACCTAACTATTCTTTTTTTTTCTTCACTCTTTTCTACCTCTCCTTTACAATTCATACAATTTCTTTTTTTCTGCCATATAGTCAGAAAAGATTAATTTTTCTTTTTTCTTCTTTCTTTTTCTTTTAGCAGGATAAATCAGTGTTATCTACAATGCAGTAAAAAGTTTGCTCTGCTTTCACAGTTGGTGTCTGGAAGGACATAAAAAATCCTTCAGTGCTTCTGGGAACAGCGGAAGTCACAGCAGTTGACAGTAGAGGTTGGATAGACTAACAGGCATTACAGGAATCAGGTAGATTAAAGACCTAGGGTCAAAGTTCTGAATTTGAAAATTCAGGGAGGAAAACAACATTTTTCAAATTTGAAGCTTTTTCAGAATTTCTAATGAGTGTCCAGTGTATTGCAATATGTAAACATTGACTTCATTCTCAGGATATATTGGTTTAAAAATATATACTGGCTTTTACTCCTTGGATGTTTCAGGTATGGGGGCATACAGGTATGTTTGATCTTAGATGGCTGCATGACTTCTACTATAGGGAAGTGAATCTGTTCCATAGACTAGTGTCTGGGATATTATTAAAAAAAAAAAAAAGAAAAGAAAGAGGAGGAAAATAAAAAAAGAAATAGCTAAATTGTGTATGTATTTTTTTTATAACTGAATGGCCAAATTTTTACTTGAGGGTTATGTAACTGTCCAGACACTCATGTACAAAGAACGTTCACTGACATTAAATGACATAAGGTTTTTGGAAAAGGGGGTTAACTTGTGATGACTGTTGGGAAAGCAGTGGGATGTTTCATGTATTGCCTCTTTTCCAGCTCTGTGCAGGACACCAAATTGTGCTTCCTTTCACTTGTTTACATCTGCTTATTGGCACACTGACTAGCAATGCTTGCATGTTCTTAAACACCGCTCTGCATTGTCTGGTTGCCTCAGAATGAAGGCAATTAAATAATGAAAATTATAGTTGGTGTTGTTTTAAAGTGTAAAGAAAAGCTCTGTAAGGAAGCTAAAATGTAGTAAAAGCAATTTAGGTCACACTTTTCACATGATAACAATTCAGCTGCCTCCGGAGTGCTCTGAAAACAGGGCAGTGCAAAAAACCTGGGAGGTCCCTTCTTCACTTTCTGTTCCCAGGGACACCCCAGAAGTATGCTGGTATTTTTAACTTGATTTCATATGGAAACAAGATGTATGTATGCAATTTGGATGTGTGTTCGGAGGATGTTTTGTGTGTCCCAAGCCCTATCTTTTGCAAATAATCTTATATAAATAATCCTACGGCTCTAATTCTACTGGAGAGGGAAGAGGAAAGCTATTGTCCGTTCTGGTTGACCTAAACTTGTCAACTAAACTTGACAGTGGTCTAGAGTACCATCAAGTTTCATAGAAACATAGACAAGACGAGACGATAACTAACTGGGAAAATGGGTGCTGATGCACTAATCGTGGCCAGAGAATCCAGATGGGAGGGAGACTTCATAAATGTATTATTTGCAAGAGAAGTTCATTCAGTGCCCGAGAAGGTGTGAGCTCCAGTCTTCATCATCCCAAGGAAGCAGAGGAGTTAGCATTATTGGTGGCTTTTGATCTTGGAGCTACTCCGTTGTAGCTCCAAGGTTACTACAAATGGTTTTGGGGCACCTGGGGTGGGGTTGGGGATCACAAGAGGACAAGTATGAATATGTGTTGATGGCTTTTTCTGCTGTGGAACATTTTTTGTTTAGATTTTTTTCACCTTCCCGTGTCACGAAGGTGTAACAAAGATCTCCATCTTTACACTGGAGCTGAAATCTGGCAGTGTATGACTCTGTCCTCCAAGTGGTTTGGTGGAAGCAAGTTGCCGTATAGATCTGCAAGTCCTTTTAGTGAACTGAGGAACTGGCTTGTCAAGCTACTTTCACAGCTACCACAAGGAAAAGTGTAACTGGGTAAATCTCACCAGTAAAAGTGAGTTTTGCAGTAAATGAAGCAGCTTTGATTTTCATAGTTGAATTGAAAGATGCAGCTTTAAAGTCATAACCAAGTAGTGACAAGGGCTACTAAGGATTTAACTTGATGACTCTTTTTAACAGAATACACTATAAATGCTATTTATAGAATTAGAATTTCCTGGCAACATCTTTGCTTGTTGTGCTGACAAACTGCCATCATCAAGAATGCAGTCTGGAAATTTTCAATACCAGTTCTTAGGACAGATAAAATTATTATTCTGATCATCTCCATTTTTTGTCTGGCACTGACTTGGGATCCTTGGTATGAATTTAATATGAGATTCTATGTGCTTCTCTGAGGAGTCAGCTGCCCCATTCTGGGGGTTGCATGTCTTCCTGGAGGAAGGCAGAATCACAGAATGGTAGGGTTGGAAGAGACCTCTGGAGATCATCTAGTCCAACCCTCCTGCCAGAGCAGGGTCACCTAGAGCGGACTGCACAAGAACGCGTCCAGGCGGGTTTGGAATGTCTCCAGAGTTGGAGACTCCACCACCTCTCTGGGCAGCCTGTTCCAGTGCTCTGCCACCCTCAAAGTAAAAAAAGTTCCTCCTCCTGTTTAGGTGGAACTTCCTACGCTCAAGTTTGTGCCCGTTACCTCTTGTCCTGTTGCTGGGCACCACTGAAAAGAGCCTGGCCCCATCCTCCTGACACCCACCCTTTGTGTATTTATAAGTGTTGATAAATCTCCCCTCAGCCGTCTTTTTTCCATACTGAAGAGACCCAAATCCCTCAGCCTTTCTTCATAAGAGAGGTGTTCTAGTCCCCTGATCATCTTGGTAGCCCTTTGCTGCACCCTCTCCAGCAGTTCCCTGTCCTTCTTGAACCAGGGAGCCCAGAACTGGACACAGTACTCCAAGGTGCGGCCTCCAAGGCAGAGTAGAGGGGGAGGACGACCTCCCTCAACCTGCTTGCCAAAGACAACTGTTTAAGGATTAGGAAGTGCCTGTCTGTAATAAATAGGTTATCTGAAATGAACAGGTATGAGAACTGAATTTCTGGATTAATTCCAAAATGGTGTATTCCATCCCAATACATTCACACACACACACACCAAAAAAAAAAAAAAAAAACCAAACTGGGTATTTCCTGAAAATCCAGTTTTGTGTTTCAGACAGAAAGATTAAAAATATGCACCCATCTATTTTATTTGTGTATTGTCGATCTTAGACAGGCATAATTACTTCTTGTATTCTTTAACTTCTGTTATTCTCCCTGTGCCCACTGGAAAATTTTAAGTGTCATTTTGGTTTGCCTTTTGTTTGTTTTTTATTTCTCATATTTAAAATGATAATTATGCCAGGTGAAAAGATAGCAATATATCTTCTTTTAGATGAGGTTTCTCTTTCTTAATGTACTACCCACTCTAGAAGCCTCCATGCACTAGAACTGGGGAGATACCTCTCACAAAATCGAGGGGAAAAAAATGCAATTTTAACTATCAGTCGGCAGTTGTAGTGAGAAGACACATGGCTTGCATTTGGAATGTGATTTCTAAATAGCACATTTTGTCACTGCTTTTAAGAAATTACCTAAATTATATTAAGAAATGCATTCTTCAAACAAATATTGTTTTCCTGATAGTGGAAAGAAATCAGAACTAATCTTTAGTTGGATGAATTAACGCATGAGGCCTGTAGGAACCTAATGATAGTGTTTGTCATGGATGTTGGCTTTCATTGAAGTTGGTGGGATTTCTAAAGTTCACTTGAATTTGAGCTAAAAGGCCATTCAGCTATTAGTACCAGTACCTGTTCTGTGAGCTGGGCCTAAGCAATTAAGGTTGTGTAAAAGCAGATAGTTACTTATAATCTGGCAAAATTAATGCCTTGTGCTGTCAGTAAAAGGTGAGTTTGTGTTATATAAGGAAAATGAAATTTAAAAATCAAGAACAAAAAAGAGAAGGTGAGTAGGAAACTTGCATTTGTTGTCTGTCCCCTCCGTTCTCTAAACTCCAGCTGTATGGTGGGCCGGGTGGCACTGACATAGCGGGCTTCTGGCTAGGTAGAGATATTAAAAAGGCACCCCTGTAGTTTTAGAGGAAAATGCATATAGCACTTTTTCCCCAGAATCATGGAAATTGCAGTTTGTGTTAGTTAAGGAGTGCACGATTCAACAATTCCAGTGTGTGAAACTGAAACGTAGATTTTGCCTTTAAAGGTTAAAGCATGTATTGAGTAGATGTGATTCTTTTAAGTCTGCATTTAGGACAAGGAGGTGTTCTGAGCAGAAAGTTGTAATTGAAAGTTGTAGACTTGTATCTCAGGAATGGAACAGGTCACGCTAGTTTTTGCTGCAAGAAAGACTCATGACCAAAATGTTGACTCTTCAAGAACTTTTGGGAAAAATACACTTTAAATTTCTACTGGACTTTAATGTTTTTCTTGTCATCTGGTAGAATGCACAGCATCTAAGAAGCTAAACAGGAGATCTTTATAGACCAGTCTTTCACTGAATACCTACGGTATTTTTGAGACTAAATGTTTTCCTCCTCTACCATCCCCACCCCCGAGTCCTACTTTATTGTGAACCTGCCCTTTGTCAGACACATGCAGAGATCCAATGCTTCTGTTATGGTAGCTTCCTGCTATTGTAATAAAAAAATAAGTAGCTGTAGCTTAGCTTGGAAGTGGGTCCAAGACTAAGTTGTGACCTGTCTTTGCACTGTTAAACCTCAGCAGAACTGAGACAGTAGCTCTTGCTATGCTTGATATAAAGCACATGAGAAGGCACCCTGTACTTGTACTTGGTAGTTGCTGGAATTGAGATCTCATTATCTGTTTTCCTATCCTTGGCACTATTACAAGGGTGTATTTTCACATGAATGAAGTGTTCTTGAATAATTTGTCTGACTATGCTGGGAACAAACAAGGTTTTCTTCTGTGTCTGGCTTGAGGATCTTCTCCAGCCAACTTCTTACTGAAAGTAAGTTCCCATGTTGCATTCATAGATCGCTTTTGTTGAGTATGTGTGATCATATTTTAGGAAGTTTTGGAAGTAGTAGAATATCTTACTGTATCAATAGTCTTGGGGGTGTGTGGAGAACAACAATTGGGGGGTTTTGGTGGTTTTACCCAGGGATCGGTTGATTAAACAGTCTTCCTCCTACTGGTGATCAAAATGACATTTATTTTCCTATAAAAGCTTTTCTAACACAAGTTCTTGATACCTGTGTTCATATACTGATAGAGTTACAAGTATGGATCATTATTAATTAATATTAAATGTATGAATATAGGTAAGCTAGGTAAACTACACTCAGTTTTAAAAGCTATCAAAACCGAGTTGTTGCCTTTAAGTAGGAGTTTGATGTGTAGGATGATGCTAACGCACATCCAAGTAAGGGAATTATTGATTAAGGTACATTAATTGCATGAAGGCTACAATGAGGAGATGCACCTAGCTGCACTAGGAAAATACTGGTATGTAATATTAGAAGAGTTTTTTTCTAAGGAGGAATTGTTTTGTTCGTAGAAAATGCAGATTTCTATTTGTTGTCCCTTTTTTTTTGGTCTGAGGTGCAGTTAATACTCTGGTTCTCTGAAGAGGAGGAAACTATTGTTTTGAAGCCTTTTATGAAAAGGTTTCTTAGTGCTGTTATGTATACTTTTCAGATTACTGGGAAATTAAATTCAGTGAATGAGGCCTGGGAATTACTATTTTTTTTTTAAATCAATTTTTAGTTATGTACAAGATGCTATTTCTACTGATTAAAGACAAACAAGATTGTTAGATTGTTGGGTTTGATTTTTTGTTTTTTTTTTTTCTTCCGGTATGGTTGAGAAATTAAATTGAAGAATAGCTTTACTGATGTGGCTAAAAACAGATATGGAAGATGGGAGGGAGAGCTGATTCTAAAGAGGTATCAAAGAATATCTGATTATGTAAATATTTCTCAAATGTTTAGTCAAACCATTTTTAACTATGAAATAGCTCACATCAACAAGACTACTCACAGAAATTATGCTAATAATATCTTCCATTATGGAAAACTTCAAAAATAAGTTTATTTGTTATCTTGCTTGGGCTGAAGAATAATAGAAATAGGAAATCTAAAGCTATTCAGCGAGATGTAAATTTGTGATGGCATAGTGGTAATAGATTTTTTTTTTTTTCTTTTAATAGGTTGTGGAAAACATTAACACCACCGATGAATGCCTTGATCTTCACTCTCAGCTCCAGATGACTTGTCCTGTTGTTCATAAGGGTACGTATACTTCCATTGTGAAAGTGTTGGCAAAATCTAGAATGATTTCGAAACGTGTCCTTGTAGCTTTTTGTTTTATTCACTCTGGCAGCCATGCTTAAGTGTCTGACCCAAGTGGTCTCTAATTTAGTGGTTTATTCTTGATCTAGTGTTGCTTTACAGCCATGGTAAGATACAATGTCAAGTATCTAAGTCCTCCTTTGAGGAGATAAAGCATGTCAATTCAGCCTTGGACCTCTGAGACATGCCACCGAGAATCTGGCACACAAGTTTCATAGTTCATCATCTTACCTTTCAAGATCATCTCGTGCAGTCTGCTGTGGAGCGAGATTTCGCTGCAATGTCTTCCTGCAGACCTGCATACTGATGTCAGGAAAAAGAAATAAAGGGTTGCATAGAATCAGTCATATGCTTGACGTATTCCTGGGGCAGTGCTGTCCTTTTAGTCTGCCTGGAAAATCCTTCTAGGAATATCCTAGATACGTCACTGATCTTGGTGGCTTATTGTCCTCTAAGAAGTTTGTATTTAGCAAGAAATGGATAACAAATAGTATGATGTTTTCTGAAGACTCGCTTTTCTAAAGCAACTACTTTTTTTATAACTTAAGCTTCTGTTGTTAGATGTCGTCTGTTACTGAAAATGGGGATGTTACTGCTGGAAAGCCAAATGAAGAGAAAACATATAAAAAGGTAAGTAAGACTTACAACATTTTTCATTGCGTGTTTTTTCCCTTCATATTGGTAATTCAGACCTGCTATAAGTGAAATATATTTCAGAACTGGCGAAATACAAGAACAAACAAAACATGTTCCATTGATTTATTTTTTTTTTTTTGGGGGGGGGTACTTTATTTCTTCTGTGAAATCATAAGACATGTCTACCTACTGCAGAGCCTACTATTGAAAGCTTTTTCAGTACAGCTTCAAAGTGTACACTCCTGCTAGATTGATGGAAATTCTTTGCTCTTAGCAACAGATACACCTCTGGGCATAAACGCTGTTGTCAGAAATTTAGTGCAGTAAGTTCCCAAATGCTTTGAATGTTTATCTGATATGTCTGCACTAAAAAACCTATGCTAATACCACCCCCCCAGTGCTTTGTCAGACAGTATACTTCTTGTTTGCTTTGTTTTTTAAAACAGAAATATTGTTTTAAGAGAGGACATATTTAATGTTGGAGCACGCATTGATGCTAGCAGCATAGGGCTATTTAGGTGTTGGAACAGTAGCTGATACTGGTTTTGGTTTTGTTTTTCTGTCTGGGAATTGTCTGGGACCAGCATCATTTAGGTCCACCTAGCACTGTTGATAACTAAAGAGAGCTATAAATGCGCATTTTTCTATACATATTTACACAACCAAATTGTTAGGTGACGGATTTGATCACTTTCTTGAGAGATCACCTCAAAGAAGTGGTGATTTTTTCTTTTATTTCTGTAATTAGCACAGAGATCCACATGATTCTACAGTACATGTTATGGGTTAGGGGGTTTCATTTCTGAGTGTTGCTTACAGCACTGCTGGTCAAGTCAAGGACAATAATAAGTTCTTTTCGCATCTAAGAGTTCCCACCTAATTCTTAGCAATTACCTTTTCAGTGTCTGGATGACCTTAACATTCCAGATAATTTTCTTAGAAATTAAAGGAAATAATATTTGAGAAAATGTTTTTTTTTGTATTTAGATAGAGGTTGTGTTCAGTCTCCTAGTTTATGGCTTCAAAAAACTGAAGTCTAAATTGTTCTTGACATTTAGTAGAAGAAAGAAAGGAAGTTCAGTGCCTGAAGTGGACACTTTAGCTGTTTTATATTGCTAGACTAGACAAGACAAATCCTGGTAGTCCTGCCACAGGTGAGTTTCCATTCCCACCAGTCATTCTAAATGCTCTTCTCTGTTCTGTTCAACTCAAAATTCACAATATTCCAGAGGAAGCCTTGTAGAGACTTCTGTCATGGCACGAATTCTCCTGGGTATTTACTGGAAATACATCTCTGGCAAAGCCTAGAATTCACAACTACATCATGTTGGGAGGTCACAGTGACTATCATCTCTAAATTCTGCCCTTTTCCGTGAACCACCAGTTGTCTGTACTTGTATTTTATGCCAGTTCAATTCCTTTTCTTACACTTACACCCTCAGTTTTTCTGTGTTCAGGATCCTGTGTTGCATATGCTCCATAGTTTAGTGTTATCAGCAAATATTACCATTATGCTCCTGCTTTTTTTGATAATGTTAATAAAAAGATTAATAAATTTTGACCCCACAATTTACCCATGCAGGGCTTACTGGTAGCATGTCTTTGCCTGATGCTTTCACTCTTAACAACGTATCTCTCCTCTTAAGACAAATTCCTTACAAACCTTGCCCTTTGTGTTAATTCTCACCTCCTCCAGATACTATGTCTAGAAAATTACAGGGTGAGCCTGGCAGGACCTGTGTTTGACAGAGGCATTTTGTGCCATTTCCCACTTAATTACATATTTTTAGGTAACTTTCACAAGGAGATCTTGCTCTATTCAAGTCTTGTTTATAGTTAAGACCCGCCTATCTTTTATTGCCCACATCACTTTTCTTCACTCTTTTATACAGGTATTGCATTTACAGTTCTCCAGTCACGCGTTGTTGCACTTTGTTTGGCTGGAAAATACTTGCAGTTCTGTCCTGTGACTTTCTGTGCCACTTCCTCCAGAAATCTGGGCCGGGGAAGAGCTCGTTTCCTCAGCTAGTGCTTTTTCAGCTACTTGGGCAGTTCCTGTTCCCATCTACCACTGCCCTTGATGTCAGCGGAAAAACTTAGGCAAGATACTTAACGTAGTTCTGAGGTTGGACCGTGCTTGCTAACCCATTCTCATTGCTCAGAGGCTTCACTTCCACTTTTTTTTTAAATAAAACCACAACATAATAAAGGTGAAGAAGCGTGTGCTGTTCAGCTTAGAAAAGCAAAGGACAGTACCTTGTCTTGAATTGTGGCAATTCTGGTTTTTAGCCTGTTCTACTTTGACCTCTAATGTGTAGCACAAGGGCAGCTGTATAACTGTTGTTAAGATGGGACTGAGTAAGTTTATGAAGGACTGTGTGGCATGAGACCCGTGGTACTGGTGTATATCTTTGACCTGGAATAGTTTTACCAGTGATGTGCTCCCTGAAAAGGTCCGATAGCCAAAGAAGTTGTGTCATGAGGTGTGGGCATGGAGGGTTTCAATGGAGCATAGCTGTAAGGAGAATGAGTAACTAGCACGTAGTCTGGAAACACAGAAAAGTTTTGTGATGTCAAGTTTCATGTGGGTAATTCAAGGGGTTTCTAGTGATAATTCTGGGAGATAATCATCCTGAAGTGTGTTGACAGTTTCAGTCTCAACCTCACCCCAGGTAAAGGTCACCGTTGCAAAGCAGAGAGATTAGTCAAGGAAGAGTTAATGTAATCGTGCCATCATCCCTGTTGTGGGACCCACTGGTTCCACATGAGGACTCAATAACAGTAATGCTGTCATAAGCTGTGTGGTTTGGTCTTAACTTTAAAATCTTCCTTGGGCTCTTTATCTTCTTGCAGAGCAAAATGCCAATGTGCCTCTTCATCCTCTCCCAGCAATTGCAAAAGGACTTGCTGATTCAAGATCTGCAGTCACTTTGTGGCAAAAAGTACATGATACTCTCATGCTTGCTGGAATGTCTGTAATGCCCAAAATAAAAGAGATAAGGGATGCACTGATACTGCCCTGCTGAAAGGTCATATTTTCCTTCATGGGGTGGGGGATGAGAGGGAGCAATCCCCAATCTGATCTAAAAAGCAAAATAGCCTTCTGCTTAACTGTATCTTGTGTCCATTCATCTTTCATAATAGCATGCAAAGATTATGTCTGTGTAACTTTAATCATATGTATATATAAATTATATACAAACGGGAGAAGCGATGCATGGAAAATGTCTGCTTGGTGATGTAAAATCCAATGACCCATAAGAGAAAATTAAATAAATATCTTGGCTTTAGAAGCATTTTTCTTGTCCCAGATCCAATGAGGAATAAGCCTAACTAATCAATATATATTAAGCAGTGTTTTAGTTGCTTGATCTGGAAATGTAAATATCCCTTATTAAGAAATGTGAATTGTCTCATAAGAGAAACCTGGGGGAAACTAGAGAACACAATTGCAAATACTTGATTTTTTTTTTTAATTGATCTGGTTTATGCAAGTGTAAAAAAAAAAAAAAGGTATTTTTGTTTTGGAGATAAAGGTGTTTTTATCTAGTGTAAATGGAATGGCTTACCTTAGCCAATACAGTCTGTCCCATTGATATAGAGATGATATATATGATGGGTTACTAAAACCTGTTTCCATCAGAAAACAAATTATTTCTAATGGCTGTTTGAAGAAAAACAATTTTCTGCTGGGGCATGCAGAAAACCTTCACATTCTTTTCCTCGTGTTTCACTCCCCCTTACTTCCGAAGGGTCTGGAACGGATGATGTAGATTCTGCTTGGAGTAGCAGCTGGACTGGACTAACTGGTGTAGAAAGGACGTACAGCTGCAGTTGTACCTGGTGATGTGGGACTGACTTGCTGCAGCAGGTGGAGAATGAGTGGGAACTAGAGACTCCTTAATCTGCTCCCTATTCTGTTGTTGTCTCTTAATTCTGTAATTCTGCTTTTTGCATGCTGTTCATACTATCAGGGTGTGCACTGCTGAGCTCCATGTTCTCATCTAGTGCATCTCATCTCTGAGGACTAGTTAGCTGTGATAAATTAGTTTGTAGCTCTATGCTAAGTAAAAGCATCTGAATCATTCACTGGTGAAAATGGGCAATCCTCAAAATGTGCATGTCCTTTCGCTGTGTATATGCACCAGTGTATTTTGGCCTGCTGTAACTCTTTAGCATAGTTTGGCCTTGGGGGAGTTTCCAAAGGGATTACTTGCTTGTTCATCCTCGGGGAAAAAGGAATCTTGTTTGTAATGGAAAGTTTATATCTGACCTCTAGTATCTTTGCTGTGCAGTAGCGATATGTTCCAAACATACCCTGAATCTATGCAGATTATTTACAAGAGCCATACATGTATTCCAAACATCTGTAGTAATGACTGTTTTTCATTATTTTAAAGTTTAGCTCACTTGTATAAAAACAAACTTTCTCCAGGAGAGCATCTCTGACTTCATCCATGATAAAGCTTTCCAGGCTAACAAGTAATCAGTTGCATTTCTGGGACTTTAGTTTCTTCCAGTAGTTTCTTTATGATTTTGTTCAGCTCAGCTAAACAAATGTTGGTAGCATTTTTATCTGAATTAATTAAATCTGCACATGTGCAGCTTTTGCATTGCAATGCCATCAATCACACAGTAGTCCCTAAATCTGCTTCCTGCCAAAACAGATTTCAGTGGCATCCTGATGCTTAATACTACAATGGTGGCAAGAATGGGGCACAGACAGGTCTGTCAAAGCACATTAAGAGCATAGAAGAAAAGCACACCAGAAAACAAAGCAGATATATATACTGCACTTGTTGTGGAAACCTGCTACTAGATTACCAAATTCTCTACTTGTAGTCTGAAGGCTGCCACACACATACACAATTAGACACTGTTTCTCATTATTACATGTCTTGCGGCTCTTTTGCTTAGTGTATTACAAGCACTTTACATAACCTGTTCAAAACTGTGTATCGTAAGTGTGAGTCATTTTTCGCAGGAGGAAAGGGAATTTGCACGAATAAAGGAAACAACTACCTATTATTAGAGCTTGCAGAAGCGTACAAGCAGCATTGCTGCATCACATTTGGCATTGGCTTATGTCCTGTGTCTAATGTCTGCATGTAGGGTGTTTATTATTCCAGACATTGAAACTTCGCTACTGGAGTTTCTGCTGCACTGGGACCTATGTTTTCAATGGCAGGCTTTTGAGCACTTCGTACCTCTGCAAAGATCCCAAAATGACTGTCTTTGGTGGCCTTGCCTGGAGCAACAGCTGCTACCAAACTTATAGGTCTCAAATTCTGTTTCTCAGAGAGATAGAGAGAAGAACCAAAGCACCTGGATTCATGGCTACTCCTGAAACTTCAGCATAAATGTTTTGAAATGAAGGAAAAATAAACTGAAAGCCATGGAGTCACCTGAATCCAATTTTGGAAAATGAAGGGAGACCATATTCAGCTTGGGTCAGAAAATCATTCTGATAGCAGTTGAGCTGGAAGAATCTAATGTGTGAATGGATGTCTTAACTGCTTCTTTCTGGGAGGGCATCCCAAAAAAGTTGTTAAAATTTTTCAAAGAATTACAAGAAAACTACTTTCACCAACTTTGAACAGCAATTGTATAGAAAGGAAAAAGAAGATACAACATTATCAGTTGCACTTCTTTAATGATCCATCATTTATGCTAGCATTCAGCATAGTATGACAGAAAAAGATAGTCTACTGTTTATATTTTAATAGCACAGCTATTGATATGTATAATTTAGAAAGCACAACCAACACTACATACAGCAGCATGTAGTTTGCATGTAGCACTGCATTAGCTTGTACTGAGGCATCACTCTGTGGTGCCAAGAAAAAGAATGACAAAAGAACATGGCATAGACCAGTATAATTTCAGCTTTCTGAAAGAAGAGATACACCCTGGATATTTCTACTCTTTGCTGCAGACCTTTATTTTTCTAAGTCTATGGTACCATTTCTAATTAAATCTGCATTGTACAAATAAATACCTGTCTGTCTTTCTGGTTATTTTGAGTTACAGAGTTACAGTGCCTTATTATAAGAAAAACCTGGGATAGAGTTTTCTTCTGGAGGTCACAGCTGCTTCTTGCAGAGCAGACTAGTGGCACTAAGCTAATTTTGTTCTGTAGGAATAAAGAACAACTTAGTAATAGCCATTCGCCCACCCTCTCCAGCAGCAAGATCCAGAGGTGAGGGAGATGGGCAGAAGTCCAGCTTCACGAAATGTGACCTGCAGCAGTTGGGCAAAGAGTTTATAGAGAGAAAAACAGTGTGAACTGAAGTGAAGGACTGAAGTGAAGGAGTACTGTGGCTGTAGCGGTTGCAAGTTGTGGAGAAACAATAAAACTAGGTCATTCAGTGCGATTTTCTATTTTATGTCTCTGTGATTTAATGTAAAATTAAATTGATAGCTCAGATGTGTCAGCTGCAAAGAGCATGCTGAGATGGGGTAGTCATCTCCAGAAGCTTCATCAGAAGCAGCTGCAAGAAGTGGTGTTGCAATGGGACTGTAAGCACAGCAGGCACTCAAAAGACGAGAGCTCTAGTGCAGAAGTAATGGACAAGGCAATAACCACGCATACATCTTGAGTCTAATTGCAACTTCTGAATGTTCAAAGAGAGCTCTTTTTAAATGTAGCTTGAAGAAGACATACTATTTTTCAACAGGCACTCTCCTCAGGAGGTTTGGCTTATAGGATTACACAATTTATGGAGGCTTAGTATCTTTTCAGGAGTCTTGGAAAAGATAAACTATGTTTGCATGGGAGTGATAGTGTGCGTAGATTCCTGTTACGGGTATACTGAATAACAAATGCTTCCTTGTAGTAGAAGATTCACATCTGGCCTAACCATATGGCTTGAACCATTTTGACCAAGTGAGACCCTGTGGATTTAATTATTTTTTTTTTTGACTTTGCTGAAAATGCTTCCTGCAGGAAGCAGGCTATTTTACACCAGTCCAGTTCATTAAGTCCCACCAAGCAGCAGAGTGGGCTGGTCTGGGAGATGAGAGCAGGCTTCTCCACAGACAGTAGTAGAAATAAATTAACTAATGGCAGCTACATTGTGGGAAGCGTGGCTGCAGAGCAGTGTTAATCAGTGGCTGCTTCAGCTCTTCTCCCCTACGTATCTCTACCATTTCATTAGACAGATTTTAAAACCTGTTTGAATGACAGTAGTACAGAGGGTGAAAGAAAGCAAACACCATCTTGCCTTCCGGGGTGATAGTGAGGTGGAGTTGCTGAGGCAGAGTTCCTTTTCTTTTTTCATTGCTTTATAGCACCTGCAATAAGGCAGATGTCTTCTGGAAGAATCACCAGCTTTTCCCCAGAAAGTTCATAGGCCAAACTTCAGTTGCGATAAAATGAGTTATAAAAAGGGAGAACGGATAAACAAGGACAAAGTTTACATCCACACCATCTTAAAAGACATCCCTAGGATCTCTACTTTTAAAGAAGGCAAGAATGTTATGGTTATATTTTTCATGAGCTGCTTGCAAGGAATGCATCGAGACTTAGCAAAGAACAGTTGAGGGTTAAAAGAAGAATAGGAAAATAACTTTGTGAATGAGAGTAGAGGTGAATTTCTATAAAATTAAATGAAGCCTGCATCCCACTCAGTTCCTCTCTGCTCATGGTTTGTTAAATGATTTGTTTTCTGACATTAATAGTCCCACACAAATATGCAGAAAATACAAGAAAACTTGTTTAAATGAGTAAACGTATCTACTATATCAAGAGGCTGTGAACTATGTACTTGGAACTAATCCTTCACTGTCACATCAGTGGTTAGTTAGGTTTGCCAGCCATTTACAACCTTCACACTCTAATGGAAATAATTATTGAGCAATGTATACTTTCTAGAAATATCATATATTTTTTTCAGCTTGGGATTTTTAGCAAGTTTTTTTTAAAGGACAGACTTTTCCAATCCTTTTAGTAGTCTTGTCCCTAACTTGTACAGTTGTTAAAGAGCTTCAGTTCAGTTGATTATTTTTTTTTATTATTATCTGAATGTAAACTGCCTTTACATACATTAAGCATGTCTGATTAGTGCCTTTGTGTTATGAAAATAAAAAATTTAAATTTTACAGAACTAGCCTTAAAGCCATTATCTGTAGGAAAAGCAATATTAAAATCCTTCTTAGTATGCTTGTGGGATCATGTGCAAACTTAATACCTGATTTGAGAGGATTTAAGTTCTCATTTATTTTGTTGTTCTGAAAAAGGATTTCAGCTTGGAGTGATGTAGAGTGAGGGGAAGACCCATCTGTAACTAACAGTAATTCATGAGACAGCACATCTAGTGCTAGAATATATACTGGTGATGCAGATACTCCATATACCTTACTGTCGGTGTTCTGTTCTGTTTTCATCCTGTAACCTGTTGTTATACTCTATGACTCTGCACATACAGAGCAATCTGAAGAGGTAGGATGATGCTATTTGTTGAATGTGAACCTGGGTCTAGCTGAGTGTGTCTGGGAGGCTTTTTGTCTGGTTCAGAAATTGTGGGACTTCTCCTGGAGCACTTTATTCCAAGTATATCTCTTCCTGAAATGCAGCTCTTTTCCCTTTGCTGATCTGTTCCCATTTAAAGGCAACTGCTGGTAGGTGGAAGAGAAATGTCCCTACCTGCTTTGAAATACTGGCACTCAGGAGCAGTAGTACAGGGAATGTGCAATTTCTCTGTTTGCACGGCTGCAGGAATTGTAATTTATGTTATACTTAATTATATAGGTTCATGCTTTCCTTCTCAGTATCTACGTAAGGTACAGTTTAACCTGAATTTGTGTGAAAGTCTTGTTTTTCTCTCCTGAACTAACTTTTGAAAACCTAGAGTGGGAAGAAACTGTACCTGATTCTGGTTGTGGATTAGACAGAAATCCAGAGGTCCCACGACCAAGACAAGAGCTTGCTGGCCGTATGGCACAAAACACTGAGCTAGCATAAATTCAGTGTCCATTGAGGTGTGTTCAGGAGGTGATGACACATTAAATTTGAGGCAGTAGGCTTTTTGCTAGTTCAGGCTAAATTTGTCCTTCTGCAGCCCATCAAAAGAGAAACTATCCAACTTGTTTTATGCTGTGAGGGTGTGATTTTTATTTTTTTTTTTTTTAATTCAGCTGCGTGGTTGACATTAGTGCTTATGTGAATTGGGGAACTGATCCTGCTGAAGACTTGTAGTTGTATCAGGTCTTTTGTAACTGGTTGGCTGGACACAGAGAAAATGTTGCTGGCACTGTGGGTGGGAAGAGTACCAATGCATAGATTTTGAGGGCTGGGGAAGAAAGAGCAGGTGTGTCCTTTTCAGCAGTAGCAGCAGAAGTAAAAATCAGTGTAAGTCAGTAAGACCTTGGCTGGTCTGAGAGAGATGAGGTTGTGTGCCTACGCCCATTCAAGTTTGTGCTGTTATTTGTTGCCAAGGAGGACAGATCCTGGCCTGGCACATTAGTGTCCACAGTATCAGAGACAATAAAAGGTAGTTCAGCCTGAAACTGGCAACATTTTTATGGGTTTCTGTCTTCATTGTGTACGAAAAAACACTAAAGCACCTGTGCAGTAGCCAATAGTACTGCAATCAGCAGTAATCAGCAAAAGGAGAATAGTAAAACTTTTGATTTGTTGTGGCCCTTTAGGTAGCAAAGACAGTTGTTGTCACAGTGTGCACAACTTGCTACAAATCCAGTTAGTTTCATAGTCTAAAATTCATCAGCTTAAGTTTTTTGTCCTGCCGATTATTCTCATCCTTTCATTTCTTAGAGCTTCAGAAGGTGTTGGTAATAAATTAAATGATCACTGTAAAGTCACTGTACACTGTCAGCTGTACAGTTAAAGCTGACATGGTCTCAGTGCCACTTTCTGAACCTCTGCATGAGACTAATAGGAAGAAAAATTTATTTTAGTCTCTAAAAGAGAGAACTCGTAGCACAGATGGTTGCTGAATTTTATTGCTTGCTCTACAGCAGGAGATTATTCAAGAATAATTTAAAGAAATAAGGGGCGTAGGTTTGAAACTAGATTTTGCTTCCTTCACGGGCATTAAAAGAGGTGCCTGAGTAAGCAAAAATGTGTTAGAAAGTTCAATTTTTCCATTTTCATTTGTCAATTCCAATAAATATATTTTTGTAGTAATAAAACGGATGAATCAAGAACACTTCCCCTGAGGCTTGAGGAGCAGCTTTTTTATCTCTTCCTTGGATTCCGTTCTTAATCACAAAATAATAATAATAAATAAGTTAGACCAAGAAAAGAATTTGTATTGAGACAAATTCCAAGGTGTGTTTTGTTTTTATCGTAAGCTTGTGAAAACAAAAACTTGTCATTTGCTAAGGGGATATTGCGTGACCAGCCTTTGTTGAGGTTGACTTGTAACAGTGATTCACAAACAATTCACTTTGGGCCAGCAATTGTCTTCAGCATGCTGTAACTGCTATCAATTTTTTTTAAAACAGTTATTAAAGTATCCTGAATGATTTCATAACACTGGTTTTCTGTTAAACCCATTGCTGTGATTGCTGCAGAAATAATGGCACTCTGGAATAGGAGTGAAAATTAATAAGAAAGTAACCTTGTAGGTAAGATGTGCATCATACTGCTAGAAGGCCTTACATTCTGCCTTCCAGAGACTATAGGTCATCTTTTGAATTTGCAGAATTCCTACAGAAATTGTTTATGAGTTTGAAAGGTGATCCAGAGTTTCCTCTTTGACACAGAGTTCTTCTCTTGAAATCACATTGCCAAGTTACCTGTCTTTTTCTTTTCTTTTTTTTTTTTTTTTTTTTTGGAATGGCTTGTCCTCTCATTAATAAAATACAGTACTGTGCTATCAGACATAGTCACTTGCTGTGGCAGTGAACAAGATGGGCATCCTGCTATGAAGCAGAAACTGTATTTGTATGTGTGTTGGTTTGATTAAAGTTACATAATTACTGCTTTTGTTGAGCATTAATCATTCATGAATAGAGGCCTTTCAAGGAAAGAAAAACGCGAATTTTCTTATGACACAAAGCCAAATCTTTAGTGGTCTAAGAATGGTAGTGTTGTTCATTCCCACCAAATTGCCTGTTCTGAACTGTTACGCAAGTGCAAGTTCTGCTTGGTGTGCAGTCTTAATTATTTAGGAGCTACACATCTCTGTCTTTTCTTTTCTAAAAATAAGCAGTCACTCTAGCATATGCTGTTCCGAGAACTAGAACAAGAGTAGTTTTGTGTACCTGAACCCTTTCTTATGTAATTCCCACTCTTGAAACATTTTTCAAGTGCTGAAGTAGTTCTCACCATGAAATTTCTGGTGTTCTTGGCTTCTACTGATACTCCTGCTTGTTTGGTGGGTGGGAGGTAAAGCCTTTAAAACAGGCACCAAAATGATATCTTCAAACTGGTGAAAATACACAATGTCAAGGGAAGATATTCCATTCCTGGTAGCCTTCTTCCCCTTGCCAATGGTTTTCTTCATTCACTCCTTCCATCTTATCTTCAGAATTCCTTTCTTGACTGATTTCTTACTTTGACTCAGTTCTGTCATTTTTTTTATCTATTCAGCAGTGTGAGAAGGTTTCAGAGGTGGTCTCAATTAAAATATATACAGTATCTATCACACTTCAGTGCTGTCCTTTTGAACCCTTCTCTCCCCTACAAGCCCTGTTTGCTGAATTTAAGTCATTTCATTCTATGTGTATAGATTTTTACACAGAGAATTTTCTTTCCTCATCACTTTAGATTCTTCCCAGTTAATGCATCTCTTGCATTGACTGTTAAGCAGAACTTAATAAATACATTTTGTCCTGGTTCCGGTGGGGATAGGGTTAACTTTTCCTGGTATTCCATGCCATGTGAGCCACGCCCACCCTGAGCTGCCGGGGGAGGGGGCAGGAAGTTGCTGCTTAAAAGCGGGCTGGGGCGGCCCGGTCCGGCCCGCGAGCGGCGAGCGGCGGGGGGAGCGGCGGTTCCGTAATCGCGTTTGTATATTCCCCTATCCGTGTTGTTGTTGTTGTTGTTTGCCTGTTCCCTTTGCTGTTCTATTAAACTGCCTTTGTCTCAACCCAAGAGTCTTGCCTTTTCTTACGATTCTTCCTGTGTTTGGAAGGCACGAGCGAGCGACACGTGGTTCTTTGTTGCCGTCTGAGGCTAAACCACGACAGTCCTTTTTGGCGCCCAACGTGGGGCTCGAAGGCTTGAGATAACGACAGAATCCAACTAGAACGTGGAAAAAACGGTTTTGGTTTTTTTTTTTTGTATGCATTTATTTTATTAGGTAAGTAGTCACTGGTCATCATGTTGCTTGGTTTGTTCTCATGGCTGTGTTACATAAATTCCTATATGGCTTATGTACTCCCTGCGATGCTGTTTACCATGTCTGGAACAGGGATGAGGATTATCATTCTGCTGTCCTGTGCGATATCTGTTTATGATATGATAACATCACTGTTCAGACGGCTATTTTGGGGTGTTTATGCGGTTTTGCTGTCCTGTCCGTACATTGGACACCGTCTCTCAGAATTTGTTAATAATTTCCCCAGCCCTTTTGCCTCCCTTTTCTCCTTCGGGTCAGGTATGACAGCTTTTGAGAATTTTGAATATCCTTGGGATACTCAAACTAGCGTGTTCGTAGTGCTATGTCTCCTGAATACGTTCCAGGTCTTGTTTAGGGTTAAGCGACTATTTAAGACTACCACCCGGAGATCTGCTCCGAGGCTGGATAGTCAGGGGTGGCATGGCATGTGGGAGAGCATGGGCAGGTACCTAGAGAACTACTCACCTCCAATGGTCTGGGACTTCACCCCTGAACAATTACAGGACCCTGATAAAGTGGTAGAATATTTGAAGGGAAAATGCTGTGGCTATTCTAGAGAGGCACAACTCACCGCGCTGTGCTGGGCCCTGGCCAGTATCTACCAGGCACTGCTCAGAATTATGCAGCACCCTCAAGGGGAAGAGATGGAAACCAGACCTGCGGCGGCCCCTGCGGCTGCTGCAGCCCCTGCTGCAGCCCCTGCGGCGGCCCCTGCGGCTGCTGCAGCCCCTGCGGCGGCCCCTGCTGCAGCCCCTGCGGCGGCCCCTGCGGCTGCTGCAGCCCCTGCGGCGGCCCCTGTGGCTGCTGCAGCCCCTGCGGCGGCCCCTGCGGCTGCTGCAATCCTTGCGACGGACACTGCGGCTACTGCAATCCTTGCGACAGACACTGCGGCTACTGCAACCCCCGTGGTAGCCACTGCCACTGAACCAGGGAACCAACCCATGCCAGTATCAGTTGCCCCCATACAGAAGAAGAAGTACACAAAGAAATCAGTTCGCTTAGTAAGAGATGATGATGAACCAGGGCCATCACGAGAGCAGGAGGAAGAGGCAGAACCAGAGATAATTACTCGATCCCTATCCTTGAGTGAGCTGCGGGATATGCGAAAAGATTTTAGCCGACTTTCAGGCGAGCACATTGTCACCTGGCTGCTCCGGTGCTGGGATAATGGGGCCAGTAGCCTGGAATTAGAGGGTAGGGAGGCCAGGCAGCTGGGATCCCTGTCTAGGGAAGGCGGCATTGACAAGGCGATCGGGAAAAAGACCCAAGCCCTCAGCCTCTGGAAACGACTCCTGTTAGGCGTGAGGGAGAGGTACCCCTTCAGCGAGGATGTTGTATGTCAGCCAAGCAAGTGGACTACCATGGAAAGAGGTATCCAGTACCTGAGAGAATTAGCCGTGCGGGAGATGATTTATTATGACTTGGACAATGCAGACTTACCCACAGACCCTGATGAGGTGCGATGCACAAGGCCCATGTGGCGGAAGTTTGTACGGAGCGCACCATCGTCATATGCCAACTCCCTGGCAGTAATGGAATGGAAAGGTGAAGAGGGACCAACGGTGGATGAGGTAGCTGGCCGGCTCCGGCGATATGAAGAAAGTCTCTCTTCCCCCCTTGTCTCAGCTGTGGAGAAACTGTCGCGGAAGGTCCAGCAACTTGAAGAGAATATGTCCTACTCCCCACCTGCACGGGCCAGCATCTCAGCTATTAGAAGCAGGCATTTCCCCACTCAAGAGAGAGAGTACAGAGGGTACACACCACGAGGCACCCTGTGGTTCTACCTGCGGGACCACGGAGAGGACAGGAGGAAGTGGGACGGACAACCTACTTCGATCCTGCGGACACGGGTACAGGAGTTGCAAGGAAGGACAACCACAAAAGGGGATCCCTCCAGGAAAAGTGCCGCCCCAGTTTCCAGTGGGCCGTTCCCCAGACAAAGCAGAAGGCTTGATCTTGCTTCTGATCCTCTTGAAGGAACTTCCAAGTCATTTATGCAAGAAGTGAGTAATGGATACTATGAGCAGTATTAGGGGGGCCCTGCCTCCGGCCAGGTGGAGGAAAGGGATAACCGGGTTTATTGGACGGTGTGGATTCGATGGCCTGGCACATCAGACCCACAGGAGTATAAGGCTCTAGTGGACACGGATGCGCAGTGTACTTTAATACCATCAAGCTATAGAGGGGCAGAACCCATTTGTATTTCTGGGGTGACAGGGGGATCCCAAGAGTTGACTGTACTGGAGGCAGAAGTGAGCCTAACTGGGAATGAGTGGCAAAAGCATCCCATTGTGACTGGCCCAGAGGCTCCATGCATCCTTGGTATAGATTACCTCAGGAGAGGGTATTTTAAGGACCCAAAAGGGTACCGCTGGGCCTTTGGCATAGCTGCTTTGGAGACAGAGGAAGTTAAACAGTTGTCTGCCTTGCCTGGTCTCTCGGAGGATTCTTCTGTTGTGGGGTTGTTGAGGGTCAAAGAACAACAGGTGCCGATTGCTACCACAACGGTGCATCGGCGGCAATATCGCACTAACCGAGACTCTCTGATTCCCATCCATGAGCTGATTCGTCAACTAGAGGTTCAAGGAGTGATCAGCAAGACTCGCTCACCCTTTAACAGTCCCATATGGCCGGTGCGAAAATCTAATGGAGAGTGGAGGCTAACTGTAGACTATCGTGGTCTGAATGAAGTCACGCCACCGCTGAGTGCTGCTGTGCCGGACATGCTAGAACTCCAGTACGAACTGGAGTCCAAGGCAGCCAAGTGGTATGCCACGATTGATATAGCGAATGCATTTTTCTCAATCCCTTTGGCAGCAGAGTGCAGGCCACAGTTTGCTTTCACTTGGAGGGGCATCCAATACACCTGGAATCGACTGCCCCAGGGGTGGAAACACAGCCCCACCATTTGCCATGGACTGATCCAGACTGCACTGGAACAGGGTGAAGCTCCAGAACATCTGCAGTACATTGATGACATCATTGTATGGGGAAACACAGCAGAAGAAGTTTTTGAGAAAGGGAGTAAAATAGTCCAAATCCTTCTGAAAGCTGGTTTTGCCATAAAGCGAAGTAAGGTCAAGGGACCTGCGCAGGAGATCCAGTTTTTAGGAATAAAATGGCAAGATGGACGCCGTCAGATTCCAATGGATGTGATCAACAAAATAGCAGCTATGTCTCCACCAACTAGTAAAAAGGAAACACAGGCTTTCTTAGGCATTGTGGGGTTTTGGAGAATGCATATCCCAGATTACAGTCAAATTGTAAGCCCTCTGTATCAAGTAACCCGGAAGAAGAATGATTTTAAATGGGGTCCTGAGCAACGACAAGCTTTTGAACAAATCAAACAGGAAATAGTCCATGCAGTGGCCCTGGGGCCAGTCCGGGCAGGACAAGATGTTAAAAATGTGCTCTACACTGCAGCCGGGGAGAACGGCCCTACCTGGAGCCTCTGGCAGAAAGCACCAGGGGAGACTCGAGGTCGACCCCTAGGGTTTTGGAGTCGTGGATACAGAGGATCCGAAGCCCGCTACACTCCAACAGAAAAAGAGATATTGGCAGCATATGAAGGGGTTCGAGCTGCTTCGGAAGTGGTTGGTACAGAAGCACAGCTCCTCTTAGCACCTCGACTGCCGGTGCTGGGTTGGATGTTCAAAGAAAGGGTCCCCACCACACATCATGCAACCGATGCTACATGGAGTAAGTGGATTGCACTGATCACGCAACGAACTCGAATGGGAAACCCCAGTCGCCCGGGAATTCTGGAAGTGATCATGGACTGGCCAGAAGGCAAGGATTTCGGAATGTCACCAGAGGAGGAGGTGACGCGTGCAGAAGAGGCCCCACCATATAATAAACTGCCAGAAAATGAGAAGAAATATGCCCTGTTCACTGATGGGTCCTGCCGTATTGTGGGAAAGCATCGAAAGTGGAAGGCTGCTGTGTGGAGTCCTACACGACGGGTTGCAGAAGCCAGTGAGGGACAGGGTGAATCGAGCCAGTTTGCAGAGGTGAAGGCTATTCAGCTGGCTTTGGACATTGCTGAGCGAGAAAAATGGCCAGTACTTTATCTCTACACTGACTCATGGATGGTGGCAAATGCTCTGTGGGGATGGTTACAGCAGTGGAAGCAGGGCAACTGGCAGCGCAGAGGCAAACCCATCTGGGCTGCTGACCTATGGCAAGATATTGCTGCCCGGATAGAGAATCTGGTTGTGAAAGTACGCCATGTAGATGCCCACGTACCGAAGAATCGGGCCACGGAGGAACATCAGAACAACCAGCAGGTGGATCGGGCCGCTAGGATTGAAGTGGCTCAGGTGGATCTGGACTGGCAACATAAGGGTGAACTATTCATAGCTCGGTGGGCCCATGACTCCTCAGGCCATCAAGGGAGAGATGCGACATATAGATGGGCTCGTGACCGAGGGGTGGACTTGACCATGGACACTATTGCACAGGTCATCCATGAATGTGAGACATGCGCTGCGATCAAACAAGCCAAGCGTTTGAAGCCTCTTTGGTATGGAGGGCGATGGCTGAAATACAAATATGGGGAGGCCTGGCAGATTGATTATATCACGCTGCCACAAACCCGTCAAGGCAAGCGCTATGTGCTCACAATGGTGGAAGCAACCACTGGATGGCTGGAAACATACCCTGTGCCCCATGCCACTGCCCGGAACACTATCCTGGGCCTTGAAAAGCAAGTCCTGTGGCGACATGGTACCCCAGAGAGAATTGAGTCGGACAATGGGACTCATTTCCGAAACAGCCTCATAGACACCTGGGCCAAAGAGCATGGTATCGAGTGGGTGTATCACATCCCCTATCACGCCCCAGCCTCTGGGAAGATAGAACGATACAATGGACTGTTAAAAACTACACTGAGAGCAATGGGTGGTGGGACTTTCAAACACTGGGATACGCGTTTAGCAAAAGCTACCTGGCTAGTTAACACCAGGGGATCTAATAATCGGGCTGGCCCTGCCCAATCAAAACTTCCACGTACTGTAGAAGGGGATAAAGTCCCCGTAGTGCACATGAAGAATATGCTAGGGAAGACAGTCTGGGTTAGTCCTGCCTCAGGCAAAGGCAAACCCATCCGTGGGATTGCTTTTGCCCAAGGACCTGGGTGCACTTGGTGGGTGATGCGGAAGGATGGGGAAGTCCGATGTGTACCTCATGGAGATCTGATTTTGGGCGAGAATAGCCAATGAATCAGATTGTGTGCTGTTAATTGCTAAGTAACACTGTCACTGTATGTCCTCATTGCTATCAGTTGTACTACAAGTAAGGCACAGGGGTGATGGGATAAGAACTGATCTCAGCAGCCGGCGCCCAGCAGTTTCCTCAAGATCTACATCTTCAGCCTACAGATTGCGTGCATGAGCCACACCAGGTGCACCAGTCACAAGCTCCGAAAAATACAGCATGCAACAGACCAGCACCACCCAGCATCTCACCTGCCCTGAGAGACTGTTCTAACAGATGGAGCCCAAAGCCGTGGATTAAAAGAACTCAACGGACACTTTGGAGGGATGACCCATAAACTAAGGGTATTATATGTGTGTATATATATATATATAACAGGGGAAAGTGGTGGCAATTCATTGGAACCTGCTGGGCATGGCATAGATGGTATGGAATAAGGGGTGGATAATGTCCTGGTTCCGGTGGGGATAGGGTTAACTTTTCCTGGTATTCCATGCCATGTGAGCCACGCCCACCCTGAGCTGCCGGGGGAGGGGGCAGGAAGTTGCTGCTTAAAAGCGGGCTGGGGCGGCCCGGGTCCGGCCCGCGAGCGGCGAGCGGCGGGGGGAGCGGCGGTTCCGTAATCGCGTTTGTATATTCCCCTATCCGTGTTGTTGTTGTTGTTGTTGTTGTTTGCCTGTTCCCTTTGCTGTTCTATTAAACTGCCTTTGTCTCAACCCAAGAGTCTTGCCTTTTCTTACGATTCTTCCTGTGTTTGGAAGGCACGAGCGAGCGACACGTGGTTCTTTGTTGCCGTCTGAGGCTAAACCACGACACATTTGTATCCAGAACCTGCATTCAAACCATCAGTCTGCATTTTGATGCCTTGGCGTGCATGTACAATCACCTGGAATTTGTGACTGTTTTTTACAGAAGATAATGCATGCTGTTTCAAACTCCTGAAGCAGTCTGAATGTCCACTTAGATTGGAAATGTCTTAAGAAGATCGTGATGGAGGCCAGGAAGAAGGGGAGGAGGAGTCACGCTTGATTGTTAAAGAGGACCTTGAATGTATAGAAGTCAATTACAGTGATTGTGGAAGCCCTTTCAAATGCTGCTGGGTCAAGATCAGAGGGGTCATCTCCAAGGGAAATCTTACAGTAAGCATCTTCTGCTGACCTCCAAACCAAGATAAGGCCAACAAAGCAATATTTGTGTCACTTAAGCAAGCTTCAGTTCAAGAGAACCTGGTTCTTATGGGCAGCTTCAACTACCCAGACATTTGTTGGAAGAACAATACAGGAGCTCACATGTCACCCACGAAGTTCCTGGAACACATAGAGGACTGCTTCCTCATACAAATGTGAGATGTGCCAACCAGGAACAAGGCACTGCTGGACTGGCAACTCACAAACCAAGAGAACCTGCTGTGTAATATCTTCGTTAGTGATAGCCCTGGCCGCAGAGATCACAATATTGTGCAGTTAGGGATCCTGCTGAGGATGCTGAAGATTCATACAAAGGCAAAGGTTTTTGATTTTAGAAGAGCAAACTTCAGCTTGCTCAGAGCTTAGGTGGGAGGGATTCCATGGAACGCTTCTGTGGAGCAAAAAGGAGCTAGTGAGTTCTGGAGTTTTTCAAGAACACTCTCCTGGAAGTACAAAAACAGTTTGTCCACTTTAAAGGGAAGGGAAGTAGGTGGAGCAAGAGACACCCCCTTGGCTTAACTGTGAGCTTCTGAGTCTGCTCAAAACCAAAAGAGAAGCATACCAGAGATGGAAAAGGGGACGAATACCCGTTGAGAACTACAGGGGCATTGCCAAGTCATGCAGAGCTGCAGTTAGAAAAGTAAAAGCTCAGCTCGAATTTAAATTGGCCAGAAATGTCAAATACTATACAAGGAAGAGTTCTTCAGGTACAAAAGCAACAAGCAGAATCAGAAGGAAAATGTTGGCCTGTTGTTAAACAGGAGAAAGGTGAAAAGGCAGAGGTTCTCAACACTTTCTTCACCTCTGTCTTTACAAGCACTGTTGGGCCCCAGGCCTTGGGAACAGAATTCCAGACTGACGCAAACACAGACCCACCACCAGTGAAGGAAGAGTTGGTATGTGAACTATTTCAGGAGCTTGACCCCTACAACTCAATGGGCCCTGACAATATCCACTGAAGGGTGTTACAAGAACTGGCTGATGTTGTGGTGAGGCCACTCTCCATAGTCTTTGAAAAGTCGTGGAGATCAGGGGACATCCCAGAAGACGGGAAGAAGGCTTATGTCACCCCCATCTACAAGAAAGGCTTAAAGGAGGATCCAGGAAATTATAGGCTTATCAGTCCATATTCAGTCCCTTGGAAAGTTATGGAACAAATCCTCCTGGGAGCTATCACAAGTCAAATGAAGCATGTGATTCACCAAGGGCAAATTGTGCTTGACAAACCCATTGCCTTCTACAACAAAGTAATGGTTAATGAGGGTTGCCAGGTGGACATTGTCCACCTGGATTTCTCCAAGCCTTTCGACAAGGTTCCCCACAGCCTCCTCATAGAGAAACTCATGTGTTTCTGTCTAGACAAGTGGTCTGTGTGGTTGGTGGGGAACTGGCTGACTGGCCGCACCCAGAGGGTGGTGGTAAATAGCTCCTATTCAAACTGTCACCCTCTCACAAATGGGGTCCCCCAGGGGTCGATACTGGGCCCAACGCTGTTTAATATCTTCATAAGTGATCTGGATGAGGGGATCAAATGTACCCTGATGAAGTTTGCTGATGATTCCAAAGTGACTGGGAAGTGACTGCAGGAAGACCTGGCTAGGCTGGAAGAGTGGGCCAACAAGAACCTTGTGAAGTTCAGCAAGGACAAGTGTGAGGCCTTGCACCTGGGAAAAACATAGTCCAGGAGTGCAGCACAGGCTGGGAGCTACCCAGCTGGGGAGCAGCTCTGTGGAAAGGGACCTGGGGGTCCTTGCGGACAACAAGCTCAATGTGAGTGAACAGTGTGCTGCTGTGGCAAAGCAAGCCAACAGGATATTCGGTTGCATCAACAGGGGCATCACCAGCAGAGATAAAAGAAGCATTATTCCACTCTACTCAGCATTTGTCAGGCTACAGATAGAGTACTCAGGAATTTCGGTTTTGGTCCCCACTATACAAAGAAGATGTAGACAGGCTGGAGAGAATGCAGAGAAGGGCAACAAAGATGATCAAAGGACTGGGAAGCCTGCCATGTGAGGAAAGGATGAGAGATTTGGGTTTGAGACCTTATCACCATGTTCCAGCATTTAAAGGGTCGCTACAAAGAAGATGGAGACTCCCTTTTTACAAGGAGCCATGTGGAAAGGAGGAGGGGTAACGGGTACAAGTTACTCCTGGGGAGATTCCGATGGGACACAAGAGGAAAATTTTTCACAATGAAAACAATTAGCATTAGAATAATCTCCCCAGGGAAGTGGTGGATTCCCCATCGTTGGACACGTTTTAGATTCAGCTGGACAGGGTGCTGGGCCACCTTGTCTAGACTGTGCTTTTTCCAAGAAAGGTTGGACCAGGTGATCCTTGAGGTCCCTTCCAACCTGGTGTTTTATGATAAGTTAGCACCCAATGTCTAAATTATCCAGGCAATTTGAAAAGTCTCAGTCTGTACACCCAGAGAATTGATTTTATGTAGCTTTTGCTACAATATAATGTTTCTTTTGAATCTTTTGATTGAAAAGCAGTCATCTCTCTGAGGTCGAGGGGATAAAGATGACATGGTGGTGTTATGAAAATTTTGCATATAATGTTACTGATAAAGAACAAAAATCTGTTTTTAGCACACTCATGCTTGAATTTTATTTCTACACAGACTGCATCCTCAGCTATTAAAGGTGCTATCCAGCTGGGAATAGGATACACAGTAGGAAACCTTACATCAAAACCGGACAGAGATGTTCTTATGCAAGATTTCTATGTAGTGGAAAGTGTCTTCCTACCAAGGTAAGGACAAGCTTGTTCAATTTATTTTCAATAGAATTTCGTAATGAAACTCTTAACTAGGTATTTCAAACAAGGATTTTTTTTCTAGTTCTTATGAAATGGGGTTAGAGTAAGTTTAATGTATGAGAACTTAGAAAATTATGCTGTCTTCATGTTGTCATTGAAAATGAAGGTAGGGAGAAAACTGGGAAGATCACACTTCAACTGAAGATTTGAGACATGTCACATCTAGAGAACGAAAGTAATTGTGACACTTCCAATTAAAATGGCTGTTAATTACAATTGGAAGTGATTTGTGGATCTGTATGCAGTTAAGTATTATGTCCAACATTCACGTGTGTTTAATTTCAGTTTAGTTTTTTAGAAACTGAGAATAATACTTCCCATTTTGTTGACGTGTTGTCAAAATTTATGAAAATTGAAGTCCTGCAGTACTAAGAGTAATATGAGACTTTACACTATAAAATTCTATCCAAGACTTTAGCCTGTAATGAGGCTCAGGTCGTACTAGCCGACTACAGGTTGTCCACCATTACTGCTTTGCATTTGTTCACCTCAGTTTGTATCACTGTGAAGTCGATGGTATAGAATTTGTAATAATATACTGTTATACTGATGAGAGAAATCAAGGTCATACTGTATTGGGGGGTTCAGAAGCTGAAGTACAGTGCCATGTGACTTTTCCAAGTTACAGGGAACTGCTGGAGAGGGTGCAGCAGAGAGCCACCAAGATGATTAGGGGACTGGAACCCCTCTCTTGTGAAGACTGAGGAATTTGGGTCTCTTCAGTATGGAAAAAAGATGGCTGAGGGGGAATCTTATCAACACTTAAAAATACTCAAAGGGTGGGTGTCAGGAGGATGGGGCCAGGCTCTTTTCAGTGGTGCCCAGCAACAGGCAGGACAAGAGGTAATGGGCACAAACTTGAGCATAGGAAGTTCCACCTAAACATGAGGAGGAACTTCTTTACTCTGAGGGTGGCAGAGCACTGGAACAGACTGCCCAGAGAGGTGGTGGAGTCTCTGGAGACATTCCAAACCCACCTGGACGCGTTCCTGTGCAACCTGCTCTAGGTGACCCTGCTCTGGCAGGGGGGTTGGACTAGATGATCTCCAGAGGTCCCTTCCAACCCTATGATTCTATGACTCTATGCTAGGAATGGATGAAGAAGGTTTAGGAAAGATACTTCAAAACCAGGACAACTTCCTCTGTTCAGTGTTATCTGGATCCTTAGAAGTGCTGAATACCAGTAGTGCTCATCATTTCTGTAAGGGCATGCTATGTATGCAGTATTCCCCGAATTTGGGAATGTTTTCTGTGAGTTTTTTAACTTTTGTTCACGCGCAGTTTGAATGCTACTTCATAAACTGTTTCTAATAATTTACAATCCTTAAAAATTACTGATGTCACTTAAATGAAGTTAAACCGACAATGTACGAAATAATTGCAGGCACTTTAAAGCTGATCTCTCCTCATGTAAATTTGCTTGATTCAACTCCTGTTTTCGTCTGAACTGAGATATCCTTTAAGGAGAAAAAAAAATTATTTCTTATGTGAAATGAAGATTTTACATTACATTTTTTGGTTCCTAGTAATTAAGGATATTCATGTTCTTGTTCTGGTGTTTAAGGTTTGTGCACAGTTTTGAAGTCTTTTTCTTGTAGGTTAGGTAAATGTATAGAAGTTAACAATGCACATGTGTTTTCATGCACTGTAAATGCAAAATTTTGTTTGTTTAAAAAAAATCCAAATTACAGCTGATAAATTTGCTTATCATGTAACAAAGTTTTTATTGGTCTGAAAAATGAGTGAGAGGGACTGAGCCATCATATTTATGAAATGTGTGACTGTGACAGTGATGCAGGTTTCTGTGGTTTGTTTAGCTGTGATACCAGCTTTGCTGTTCATGCAAATTAAATGAAATGCTCATGCAAAAACTGTTCTATTACATAGGACTATTTTGGAAAAAAAAAAATCTAATCTCTATCTTTTTTTAACATAGTTTCAATGGAACAAGTAAAATAAAATGGTTTATAGTCTGTAGCATTGCATATGTCTTCTCTCCTGTGAAACTTACATGCATGTATATTCAGAAATGAGATTCCCCCCTTTTTGTGTTGGTTTTAAGGGAGAGCTGGAGTGATCCCTCCTGGCTCAAAAATAAAACAAAGGCAGAAAGAATAGCCTATTTGCACTAACATACAATTTATTATGAAAGCTTTAGTAACACCTTTCTGGATGGTTTCCTGTAAATAAATAATTAAATCATATGAAGAAAATTAGGCAAATGAAAGTAATGGCCAGAGCAGCATAGCTTTTTTTTCGCATGGCTATCTAGTAAGCAGGAGTATATAACAGTGCGTCATCTTGACTGTAACAAAGAGTATCTTTATAAAGAGCACTTGCTGATAACATTCTCTGTGAAACTAAAGGTTGGCTATCCATAGCAATCTCTTAAAACCATGACACTTGATTATATTTTTTTTTATGCTAATGCACAGAAATGTCAAATTTCACGTCCTTGCTATGTTGTAATATGACGTGTACATTCATTTACCTAAAATGGTTTCAATCCAAAGTGGTATTAGTTTGCATAAATTGTAATAATTTAGGATTGTAGATAATGATACAGGCTTTTTTCTTTTTGGTTGAGAGTGTTGGGACCTTGAGTCTTTCATGATGGCATTATGTGGATCGCTTCTGAGTTGTATCTATAGGTAGCTGCGTTACTCTACTCGGAGGTAGAAAGCTAAGGTTGCATGTTCTCTCTGGACAGGGCTGCACTCCCAAGGCGTACCTCAGGTGCTCTTCACTTTTTCCGAAGACAGTACATACATGTGAAGGGAGTATTGCTAAAAGACATTACTTCAATGACTTCCCCCACCTCCTGCCTGCTTTGGATTGGTCTGGGCTGAAAGTGATTAGCTGAAATTAGTTACACCAGCAGGTCCAGTGGGCTGACCTCTACCTGGAAGCAACCTAGAGCAAGCTGAGGTTAAGTCAACCTTTTGCCAGATGTCCTTAGCTGGAAGAGAACCTGTCAAGTACAGCAAGTTCGGTGCTGAAAGCAGGTCCTTACCAAGCAAGGAACAACATTTTTCCTCTTTCTTTGGGTACGCATAATTCAGCCGCAACTCCCAAGCAGGCCATTAGCTATACTTCCCCTTCACTGTGGCCAATTCACAGCAGCCTGCCTCTTCGCAAGCTGTCCTGCTCCCCTTTTTCCCATGTTTTCCCTGCGTCCACCTCGCCTCATCTGGGCCTGGCAGCCAGGCGAGAGGACAGCCGTTCTGCGGAGTCGTAGGCACACCTGCTGCTTCCACAGCAACAGGAGCATTGTTAACGGTGGCAGTGATAAAATAAACCTGAGCTAGTTGAAGTGCAATGAAACAGCAGCCTGCACGCCAGTAAGCAAAATAATATTATCTGTGCCCTTTACTGTCAGGGGAAAATAGTCAACGGTTGCTTACAAATTTTACCACTTGCAGAAGAGAAATAGTCTCTGTGTATTTCTCAGCCCCTGAAGTGAACCTCAGTGCTGCCTGTACATCAGCTTCAGTAACCAGAGTAAAACACCTGCAGCGGTCCTCAGGATTCATGAAGGAGTGAGAAAAACACCAGGGCAAAGAAGTGGCCAGTTCAAACCTGGACACCCCTGCTTATTGTGGAAGCTGTGGTGTCAATCAGGAGTAACTCCATGAATTGCAGGTTATGCTGGTCCAGAGTTACACTGTAACTGGGTAAAATTGGTCAGAGTTTAGCCCAGGTCCTCATTTAGGTGTTTACTTCAGGAGGTGTGTTTGAGTGAAGTACAGATACCTCAGTGCGGTGGGTGGATTTGAATTGCAAAGGTGCTTGCTTTCATTTGTACATTGTAGTGGTGGAAGAGTGCCTTTTTCACTTTCTGCTTCATGTTGTGGCATCCCCTTCATCCCTTTCTCTTCGGGCTGCCCAGGAGTTTATAACATGTTGCTTTTGGGAACTAGGTGAGTATTACTAGGGGCTGCTATAAAGGAGATCACTGAGAACCACCGTCTGGATTGAATTTAGACGGCACTATGCAAATGTGCTCCTTGGACTGAGAAACAAATGCAGTCTGCAGTGAGCCAGTTGATTCTGAAGATACAGCATGTGAAGCCTCCGCCCAGCTCCCTGAGTCAGGGTGAAACCACGGGGGGAACTACTCCAAGTAACCTCTCTTCTGGTTTTTAAGCACCGCTTTGGAAATCCAGCAATGGAGTTGCTTCCCTGGTGCTGGTACTGCTGCAGCAGTGGCTGGATGGTCCGGTGGGAAGGTTGTGCATCTTGCCTGTGCTCTCCATGCTCTGTCCTACGGCTGTGTGGGGTATATTCTCCCCTTTCTGAATTATGCTCTGTGCCCCTGACTTCCTTGCTTGGAACCAGTTCATTTCTTGGTGGCACATTTAGCTTCCAAATCAGTCATTTGTGCAATGTGGCTGCAGCAATGTCTTGACACCTGTTTGATTCAGGTGAGGACCTGGCTCCAAGTTAGGTGTCGGTGTTAGAAAGGCTTGTTGCTGAGCTGGTAAGCTGAGCTGTGCCAGCCAGTAGTGTCTCAAGCTGGTCGCTGGGCCATGCAGCTGCCTGTCAGCTGGCAATGTGGGCAGCTTGTTAAGCTCTTCCAGAAGACCCATACTAAGTAAGCACATTTTCTGCAATGGTGCTTGACAAGCTGAACAGAAGCTGCTCCGTTCTGTCAGCTAACTTTGGCATGTCAGTCGTATGCAGCTTCAGAAATGTGGAGCATTTGAAGCAAGGCACTTTCAGGCTCCATCTTTTTGTTTTCCTAGAGGGAGGCTGCTGCTAAGCACAGCTGTGAGTTTTACCTTTTTGCAGCAAGCTGTTGATCAGTCTTGTGTGCTGCTTTTGCTAATATGCTTTATTTTCAGGGCCTGGACCCTGAGAACACTTGCTATGGTTTCTAATTTAACTAGTAAATCTGTTAGATGCTGTTGACCTGTATACACCCTGCAGCTACAGTCATCTGTTCAGCAAACTGGTTCAGTTACAAATTGCTTTCTTGTGATGCTAATGAAAGATCATTCAGTGTTTTCTGCTACTTAACATCAAAAGCTTAATATTGTATTATGATAGCATTTGGATGACAACCCAAATATGTAGTCAAAAGTACTAAGAAAAGTAAAACCTTGGACATATTTTAACTAGTCTTGGTTTTACCCTGCATCTTCAACTGAAGTGTACTGTTTTCTGGTATGTTTTTGTGAAACGGTTTAGAAAAATGAGGAAAAGTGACACTTGCCCTTCGAAATATCTCTCTACCAAACCTGTATCATAGGTTACCTGATGGGCTAAATGGTGTCTTTGTAATTAAAGAAGTATAGAATGCTCTCCAAGCTCGGTGTGAATAGTACTCAAAAAATGTTCACACTAACGCTTAGTTGTTGTGTAACTTATGCCACTGTATTTGTTTCCAGTTGGGCAGTTTCACAAGACAGATAAGAAAGTGGCCTGAAGCCTTTGATAAAGCGCAGCTGCTCTTTGGTGCTTTGGTTGCAGAGATGCACAGGATGACCCAAGTTCTGACACCCTTTTTATGGTTCGTGAGTAGAGTGATAGCACAGATAGGAGGAAGTTGTTTCTGTTTGCAAAATAGCTAGTATTCCAAAAGGGGGTACTGGGACAACATAACCAAAAATATGTTTATTACTATTTACTAGTCTTAGCTACTTCTTTTAGTGTCAACTTCTTGGTAAACCTGTGATAACCTGGGTACTTGTGTGGTTATGCAGACATAAATAAACTGTTTTAAGCAGTCTGAGACCCCTTGCTGAGACTGGCATCTCCAGTTGGTTTTGAAATAGTCATATCATTGTCATAAGAAAATGTCTGTGTATTCAGCTGTTACGTAGATATAATTGACTTGACTTGTTTTGAAGTTGTATTTTAAAGCTGCCTTGCAGGGGACTGCTTAGAATAGCATATGGTAACCAAGAGTATAGGAGAACATACAGTGAGAAACAATGGTATTGCCACTGGACTTTATCCCGCAGTATGAAAAAACCAAACACACACCTATTTATACAGGTAGCCATAATACCTACTTCCATCATGTGGGAAACAATTGCTTTCCTGAAATGATATATAGGAAATTAATACACCAAAGCCCTATCTGATCTGGTAGTATATGTTTATTGGATGCCGTTTGTAGAGTTTAAAAAAATGTTTGTGTATTGTGAAAGAACAGCTTTATCTAGGAACAGTGAAACTGAAATTGGGTACTCCTAGTTTTTAATATTGGGAGCATTTAATTTCAGATGTTTTAAAGATTTAAAAAGGAGTTGCTTTCACATGAGAGAACTAAAGTGTTTCTCCTCTTCAGTCTTTTTCAAATACATACAAGAAGGTTACACATTGGCCCACAACTACAGTGTGATTATTTCTTTTGTTAATAGCTACATCAGAGCCTATTATCGTTGCTCAGCAATGAAGGGTTGCTACCAAGAGATGCAGCTAGCCTTCTCTGCCCCTTCAGATAGGTGTCCTATCTCCTGAGTACATCCTACCAGGGTGAGGCCATAGTAAAGAAAAGCTGCCAAGAAACTTATCTGGGTGTCGTCTTTAGCAAAAATTTTTGCAAGCCACAGGGTTAGCTGTTAAAAATATAACTAGTTCATTTTTAGTTTAATATTGCATGACATACACTTTAAATCAACCCTCAGCATTTACTAAGAGTGTTAAGATGCACATACTGTCATTTCTAGGTGTGCTTGATTTAAAAAAACAAACAAAGAAACAAAAATGAACTGAAATTTAAGTATTAAAGTAAACTTGCATAATAAGCTTAATCTATCTCTCTTTTTTTTTTCTTTATTCTATTTACCAGTCTTTTGCTTTTGTGTGATCTTACAGATGGGGTTATTAAAATGCTTCATAAGTTACAATTGCTTCCTAATCTTTCCAAAGCCTATGTTGTTTGTCATAACTTGTATACACAGGCTTGAATTCCTCAAGATGGCCATAATTAAAGCTGGTATTAAAGGCCTTTATTTCCCCCCCCCCCTTTTTTTTTTCCTGGTAGACCTGTGCCATAAACTGTCTGAGAGGAAAATTATATGATTGCCTCCATTTTTTTATAGAGTACATTTCTATTATGTCCGAAGCTGCACTTTCAGATTAAGTTTTTTGTCAACGGATCATGGATATTTTTCTTGTTCAACTTCAAAGACCTAATCAGCCCCATGAAACTCTCTAGCCTGATTAAAAGTTGTTATATGTAGTGCTTTGTGCATATACTTTAATCCAGCCAGAGTGAAACACACTTGTAAAATGCGCCAAGAAAATGTGGGGAAAACCATAAAATATATTCTCTCAAGAGCTAATAGAGTGAAAGGTGAATAATTTCATGTCTAAATAAGGTAGAGATGTATTTGCGTCAAGCATTCTATAGAGTGGAAACTGCCCTTTTTGGGTAGGAACAAGGACATATTCAGCCACAAGGAATTGAAGGTTGTCTATTACTGTAGGAAATAACTGTAAGTGAGGGTGCTTTTTCTGTTAAAGTAGCGACCAGAAAACCTTACAAACTTTGTTGCAGAGGAGTAAACAAGAAATCTTAAATTTGTGTCAAGCTTGCTTCTTGCTTCACAGAAGAGCTCACTGTTGGGATCCTGTAAGCTGTTCTATTAGACAATGAAGCTGAAACAAATTAATATGTTTTACAGAAATGGTAAGGCCTGATAAAAAGCTCTGCATACCTTTAGCAAAAAGGATTTTTTTAAGATGATTTTACACATAATGAAACTTGTCTGCATAATGAAATCGACTATCATATCTGTAATAAAGTAAGCTCCTGTGCTCTAAATACATGGAATTGCCCTTTGTGTTGATTCTGTTCCAAAATAATTGCTGTTTTACAGTTATTCTGGAATAAATCTCTGCTTGTTATGCATTGCGGTCCACCTGCAGACCCAGTATTAGTCAGTTTACTCCATATGCACTTATGAAATGGCTTAGTCCCATGGTATTATCATAGCAAACCTCCTATCTTCATTTCAGCCTGGTGAAGTTCCAACAGCAGTACATGTTCTGGTATAGTAAGGACATATAACCTATTTATTGACATGCTTTCACAAAAGAAGCTTTTAAGTTATGGCTGCAGGATGCAGATTATAAAGGTACTTATATGTACTGAAAGTAGGGCTTTTTTATAAAATTTAGAAGGTAAGTCTTCCCTGACAATGATGTGATGCTTAAGCAGAAAACGCTGCCTGTTCTTGCTTTCATCTTACAACAGTTAAATTCATTTACAAATATGCCCCCAGGTTCCCAGTGTAGCTGTATATTACCCCTGTGGCATCCTCATATTACACAAAAATTCAATGAGATGCATCCATCTATATAAATCTTAATGTCGGACAAGACTCACAGTGTTCTGAGCAGTTGAAAGACCTTGTAAGAAAAAACATCAGCCAATCTTAACTGTAAAGAAAAACTACCATCTTAAGCCTAGTATTCTATTGGTTTCCATGTTTTACTATGTAATGGGATAATAAAATACATGTGGATTTGTGATACGGTAGACTATAAAGTGATCAAATGAGTTAATTAGGACTAGGCAGCCTTCACTAGCTCTTAACTGTATTGTTTAGCACTCCAAGAAGTAGCAGTATTCTGTTTTTGTATGTATCCTTGGTCATCCACAACCTTCTTTTTATTTGTGATTTCCACACAGAAATCAGGTTGGTTTTTTCCTCCATTCGTCTCCTGTTCAAGAATCTAAAGTATGCGTTTCTGAGAAAGCTTGTTCTCCGGTTCACACTTAAAATAGCAGAAGCTCAGTTCTGTTGGGTTTTGGTGGTATGCATGCAGGGGCAGCTGGGTGGGTTGACTTCCATCATTGAATGGTCATTAAAGGTGACAAGTTCATATGACAAGCATTAATTGTACAGTATTAAAGCTCTTACATATTTTCATGATATTTAATTTATTCTTTGCAGGAATGTTGCTTAGAGTTTATTCCATTTCATATCTGTGTAAATTCCTAGCTGCTTTTTCTTTTTTGTATACTTCGTATATACTTATTGCCAAGCATAGAAGTACATGCTGCATTTATGAATAATTTAGTTAGGGTAAATGAGTAAAGAAGTGCTGGGAGGGCTGATTTCGGCCACTGTGTCAAATCTTGGATTTTGTACTCATCTATTTATCAGACCATTTGGAGACTGACCAAACTTTGTCTTAAAGTGGTTCTTGTTTGTGTTGAAATCATAGTGTAGAATTTTACTGATCTGCTTAAAAGCCTTCTGTTAGTTTCCATCATAAATGAATCCACAGTTTTTATATATTTTTTTCTTCTGGCAGCATTTTACTGCTGACCTTTTCCTTTAGCTTAAATGATGTAGTGTTCATCTCAAGACTCCTACAACTGCAGCCTAAAAATACAGTGAGATGGTAAATATAAAACAAAGAAAAGAGCTAAGGAGGCTACAGTGATTTTTTTCAATTTTTTTTTCCTTGAAGAAAAAACTGTCTTCTAGGCTGGGTCACCCTAGTTAGTCTTTGTCTGTGCCGCATCTAGTTTGAATCTGCATCTTGCATATAAGTGCAAGGGTCTGTACTCTGTGTTCCTGTTTAATCAACTGAGTGTGTAAGCTAGTGCTGGTTCAGACTGAGGTGGGGTAAAATATGTGACGTGACAGGCAGAGAAACAGAAAAACGTTGAAGGTCAGCAAAGCCAGGGTGGCTTCCCAATTCTGGGCTGTACTAGCAAGAAAGAGAGAGATGCTGCGACTGCGGTTAGCCTGCCGAAGAGACTAATGCTGAGGATGCTGTTTCATAAATAAGGCTCAGCCAATCAATGTTTGCTGGCATCAAAAATCGTATGTAGTCCTGCTTCCTTCCCACTGCTCTGGCCGCATGGTTCTGCCTTCTGTGTTGTGCTGAAGGTACAACGTCCGACTGACTCCTCTGCAAACCAGTCCAGGTCGGCAGGGGAGTCAGGTCAGCGTGTGATGTTGTTTTGCTGCGTTGATTTCCAGGCTTTCTGCAACAGCTTACACAAGGTTGGGGTGACCCTTCCTGCGTCGGTAAGATATTAGACTGCCTTACGTTGGAGGGTTATCAGACGTTGTAGCATTAGTTTAAACCCAATCAGTTTAAACCCAATTGTTGCGCAAATGGGTATGGGTGGTGAAACTAGTAATTTCCTTTAAGGCAGGAGGAGGGAATTTGCTGGCATTTCCATTACACTGATTAATGATGCTAGGGAGCTTTATCTGCATTTATGATTCTTGTCTCAGAAGGCCAATGGTTGAATTAGGCAGCTTTACAGTAAAAGTAGCTGCAAGAAGGAAGTAGCTAAAAATTGCTCAGTAATAATTGGGTTTGGTTTATTTTTGTTTTTGTTTTCAGTGAAGGGAGCAATCTCACCCCTGCTCATCATTACCCTGACTTCAGATTTAAGACGTATGCACCTCTTGCCTTCCGCTATTTCAGAGAACTTTTTGGTATCAAGCCTGATGATTACTTGGTAAGAGCTTGCAGTTTTCCTTTGAGTTACAAATTATTATAATGTGTAGTAGTTTCATAGTAACAGAAGAGGATGTTTTAATGGTGCCCAAATGGGTAGTAAATTTTGTGTCGGGAGTGCTTTATAACTAGTGAATATTTTTAGTGTTTTATGAAAATTTTAATTCTTCATCTTTAAGAAGATTCCTATAAAACTTGCCTTGTTAATTGACTAGAGTAACTTGAGTATTTACCGCTCATTCAGGTCATTGTTTCTAGAGAGGTTATAATCAGTACTTGTGTGACTTCTACCAGTTCAGTTCTAATAAAGTGCTCTTGTGTTATTTGCATTATTCACTTCATTAAAGAAGCGTTTGTCTGCAAATGTTTCCATCTAGCCTTGAGAGTGGGTGGCAGGCTAAAAAAGAATCATTTTAGAGTATCTCCTTTGTTCTCTGTATTCTATAGTTTGAAGACTTAATCCCTCCCAGTATTCAACTGTTTACATGAGATAAAAGTGATGCATTTGCTGCCGTCGTAAAAGCAAGCTTTACTTGGCAGAACCACTTTGTTCGCTGCCAGGGAGGACGATCCACTGTTTTACTTCTCCTGTAGTTCTGCTTTTGGAAGGGTAGTGTGAAAGCAAAGAGCTGGATTGTTTTCTGTATGTTTGCGTCATGTCCAGTTTCTGTCATGCCGGTCCACCCAACCAGTCAGAGTCCCAGTACAAATTAGCAGTTTTGTACTTCAGAGTTTTATTGTTAACTTCTTTTGAATGAGTTTTTAGATCTTTTTCTTCCAGTATTGATAACTGTTTCTTTAAAACCAAAAGAATTTGGAAGAGCTTGAATGTATAAAAAAGAAAAAATTACTGAATGGTGCTGAAACATTACTTCACTGACTTCTGTTGTGTTCAAGAGATTATAACAGTTTTCTTATCTTCTTGGACAATGAGCCCAGAAGCAAAACTTAGCTGGTTTTGCTTTTATTTAGGTTGAATGTGGGCATCTGATTTTAATTCTTTAGTGCTATGTATGGATTTTGTATTACTAGCCCTCATGACAGTAGTTATATATAAAAACAGATCATTCTTTGAATTATAGATTTTAGTATCAGGGAAGTGCAGTTGGGTTGGAGCTTTATAAAGGTGTCATTAAGTAGTATGTTATTTATTTATCGCCTTTTATGGACCTGACGAAAGGCTGAGTGTTTGGGTTGTGTTGCCAGCTGCTAAAAAGACTGTACTTCCTAGAGTAAAGCTATGTCACCTGCAATTTCTATTCCATCTAGGGAAGCATTTGCAGTAACATAAATTACAGATTACAGAAAAACTGCTTGCTGTTGTTAAGAGGTTTGTGACACTCAGTTTAGCTACAAAATGACCAATCCCCGAGGGAAATTCCCAGTGAAGGCAACCGGTTGCAGATCCTTTATCTTCTCTTGGCACAGCAAAAGACACTAGTGATGAAAACAAGTGCACCTTCTTTTCTTGAAAATGCAAAAGCAGATTTCCTTCAACGAACAGCTATTTTTGTGAAGTATAGTTGTAATTTCAACATATGTTGTTGTAACTGATGCATGCCTCTGTTAGGGTTATACTTGCTCTGCAAGCATGTTAGAATCCATTTCTGTTGTTTCTGATTCTAAATGGGCATCACTTTGCAAACAGAACAGGTTGCAGTCCTTTGCAGTCCAGAGGCAGATGTGGTCAGAGGGGTACTAGGATCATAAAACAAACCAATTTTTTTAGTTTGAGACCCTTTTCCCAATTGGTTATGACCAAAGCATCTGATTAAGAGTTTGCTCCCAGTAGCATGTGTCAGGGTTCTGGCTGAACAGTCCCTCTTTTTTTTATGAAATCTGGATCTGTCCTGTAGTGATTGTAGTTCCAATTCAGTATCTAAAACACTCTACTGTAACAATGTGCCAACTCATTGTCCACCTGTGGATGAAGGGGAAGGGAAGTAAAGTAAAAAGAGGAGAAATTACAGCAAGCATATGTCAGTTTACACTGTTAACTTGCAATGACAAAGCCCGAAGATTTACGGTTTCACCTTTTGCAAGGAGATTTGGCAGTAATGCACTGCAGGAGTCAGACTGGATAATAAGTGTGAATATATTTGAACAGCTGGTAGAATTAAGTTGTCACTGGAAACTTCATGGAGTACTGGCATTTTGCAGGGAAACGTCTTGATCATAAAGTACTTAATTGTCTGGGGCTTGGCGATTTTTCTTACTTTTCAGTTTTGATTTGGCTTTCATAAGTGTCCAGTCAAAATTAGCTAGGCTCTTTGCATAGCAGCACTCGGTGGGTAGATTTTTATTTTATGGGGATGAACTCAACTGTAAAATGACCGATGCACAGTGTAGGTAATAACTTGTGCTTATGCTATACTGTTTTATTGAGCTTTAATGTTTAGGATAATTGGTTTCAAATGCTTAGAACAATGATAATTACTCGTGAAACTTTATATATTTTGGCAAGAAAAATGCAGGGGTTGCAATACAACTGCTGATTTGCTCTGAAGGTCCGTAGTGTTACAGACCAGTATTTCTGTTCTATCTGTAGACAACTGCAACTATGGGATTAATAAGAAGGGTCTCTCATATTAATTGAAACTGAGTGAAGAAGGAGGGAGACAAACAGGAAACATTTTTACAGTATGCAAAATTCTCTTAAAAATTGCAAGCATGGGAAAAGCCTCAGCTGGTGCCAGTATAAGAAAATGCATTAAGGCCATGGTTTGAGTCTATGAGAAGTGTGCTTCTTTAGTTCAAGTGCTCACAAAATAACGTATTTATTAGATTTTCTTCTGTCACTTTTCTTTGCTATGAACAGTCGCTGAGAGCAATGGCAAGACTCCAGTTAAATTTAATGAAAGCTGTTTTCAACAAACAAAACTGTTTTTTTTTTCTTGTGTAATTGCTCAACTCTTCTCGAGCAATGGCCCAATAAACCAGATATTTGTTACTGAAACATTTATTCTTTCTGTTTTGGGAAAACCAAAAGACATGCTGCACGCTAACAATAATGCCCTGGTGCTTACACTACTGACAGTTCATGTCCTGTGTAATTTAGTTTCTTTCAGAAGACTGAAGCCTTAAAATATTGTACGGTACAGTAAATCTCCAAGTGTGTAAAACTGGTGATATATAACAAAGGGAAAGAGCATGTGAATGAAAGTTTAATGATACTATATTTTAAACAAGCTCTCGAGTTCAATATAAATGGATTTTTCTATGTTTTTGAGCTTAATGCCTCCTCTCCATTTAGTTTGAGTGAAGCATGAAGTGTGAATTAGTGGCGCCGTAATAAATGTACATTAGCCTCTGTGTGAGATCTGGTTCTACTAGTAAGGAATACTCGTTGGTGTCTTTTTCCTCCTTAATGTGATCATAATTATCACTGTCTCCCTGTGGAAGGGAAAGCTGTCTAAGCATACCAAATAATTGTCCTCCAAAACCTAGTTTTTCCTGCTTACTGGTATTTAGTTTTTCAGTTTCAAACAGTTTTCAATCAGAAAACTACATTAGCAGCTACATTGAGATTAGTATTGTAATGGTTTCGATCCTAATTTTACAGAAGGGGGCTGGCCTATTTGTCTATAATGAGAAACCTCTTACTCCCAGTGTGTTTGTCTGACATCTTCCCATACCTGTTTAATAAATGTCTATGAAAAGCAAACGGTTGCAGTGAAAATGTCATCTTGAGGCTTCTCACTCAAGAATTTGCAATGCTGACGATGTGGGGATATACTTTCTCCACCTCAACCACTCGCTCCACTCCAGGGAAAGTTCAGCTGGTGCAGTGGGATGGTAAGAGGGACCATACGCTCAGCTGCCAGCTGCTCTTCCACGGTTGTACAGTGTGTCCTGGGCAGGATGGAGTGTGACAACTGCCTTGCCAAATCTCAGCCAAATTACTGTGACCCAGCTTCCTATACAGTAGTAGAATTGCTGCAGTTGGAGCCCAAAGAATAAGCTCCGTGATTCTCCTGTGCCTATTTGAACCTGCAGTTCTTTCTATTAAACTTGTGTTTGAGGAACGCATGCATTGGCAGTGAAAAACAATTTTTGTCTCTTCCAGTACTCAATCTGCAGTGAGCCTTTAATTGAATTGTCCAACCCAGGTGCCAGTGGGTCCTTATTTTTTGTAACTAGTGATGACGAGTTCATCATCAAAACAGTTCAACACAAAGAGGCTGAGTTTCTTCAGAAGCTCTTGCCGGGTTATTATATGGTAAGTAACTGAAGACTGTATTTTACCTGCATTTTTCCTGTTTAGCGTCACACTTCTGAAGATTCAGTTTCATTTGTTGTCTTCTGATCTTTCATTAGGGCTTTATCCCTATTTTTCATAATATTTTTGACATTTTTTACCTGTCTTTCAACTTTGTACCCCACACACCCATCAAAAAGAATAGATGTAAATCAAGAATATATTTAAGATAATTGCTGTTCCTTTACCATTCCATATGAAGCTGAATAGCATCTTCTGATTTGATACCAAACTTTGCTTCTAGTAAGCTAGTAACAAAAAAAGGTTTCTAAATTTCTAATTCAACTTTTTTTCTTCATTTTGTGTTTGTCTACCCTCTGCATTTCACTCAGAGTGGACAAAGAAACTAGACCGGTCAGTTTCACTTTTGCGTCTACACTACTTCTGATTTCCATGTCTCATGTATTAAAACAATGATGTAAAAATTTTTTTTATCCATATAATTTGTTCAAAACTTCATTTTTAAATGGAGCTTTTCGAGGGCTAATGCTAAGTCAATTGTATTGTTTCACGTGTGTCAGTCATCAGAAAGGGAAACCATTGATCAAAGTAAGTAGAACTTATTTTTCTTTTTTTTAAACAAAAGCCGCATATACATATGAACAGAGATTCTTCTGGGTGGTGTGCAGGACTTCGGAGTATTAGACCTGTGACTGTCTGTCTTTTCTTTCTTTACTTTCTCAAGTAAGCACTTCAAAAGTTACCCTTTTGCTTGTATTAAAAATGAGGAATATTGTCATTATTACACTAAAGTAACATGGATGCACTGTTTTTTTTAAAAAAAACTATGCACTGACAGCATCAAAAAAAGCAATGGTGGCAGGTACTTACTTTTTTTGTTGTTGTTTCTAATCATGGTAATTAGCTCAGCATAATTTTGAGTTATTACAAGTAAATATAAGGCCACTTTGCTTTGTTTCTGAAAACTTTATTCTCACTGCTACTATATGCAAGGGTTTCCAAAGTGTAAAACTTTAATAACTGGGATTATTCCGTATGAAAGTACCTTCTTCCCATAGTTGAATGTTGTGACTTAGTAATCATGTAAGACTTGAAGTAGTTTTTCCCCATTCTTGCTTTTTCATGCCAAAACCTGAGAACAGGAAAAAAAAAAAAAAACTCGGAAGGAGGATTTTCTCTCTCACCTCTCTTATCCTCTCCTAGTCAATTTTTGTGTGTGTGTGTAATTTGGATTATCTCACACTTTCCTGTTCTGATTGTTAGTCAGGGTGCTGTTATGACCTCATGCTCCTGTGGAGACAACCTGGTCATTTGGCACTAACCCTCAGTGTGAAAAGACAGAAGTTCTGTTTTTCAGAATCCAAGTCAAGGTAATGAGAATTACGTTTGACCTAAACTCCTTCTAGCAGGTGGAATGTAGAGGTTGCTCAGGTCAGAATAAATAAATTAAATCTTCAGGATGCTTTTAAGTTTGGCCTAGTCTACTCTTTCACAGGATCTGAGAAAGAGAAACCTGGCATAGTTGCAGTTACTGCTCTGCTCTTGGCCTATATAAGTTCCTGACAAAAAGTCAGTGTTTATGCTAACTTTTTGAAATACAGACCCATCAAAGAAAATCAACTGGTCAAAGAAACTATACTGAATAGGAAAACATGCACTGTTTTCTTGATGTTTGTTATTGTCCTTTGGTATTAAAAAACCCTTTCTCAAGCATGGAAGTTTATTGAATGATATCTCTTTTGTTTTAGAATCTGAACCAGAATCCAAGGACGCTTCTACCCAAATTTTATGGGCTGTACTGCGTTCAGTCAGGAGGCATTAATATTAGAATTATTGTAATGAACAATGTTTTGCCACGAGCCTTGAAAATGCATTTCACATATGACTTGAAAGGCTCTACATACAAACGGAGAGCATCAAGAAAAGAGAGGGAGAAGTCCAACCCTACATTCAAAGACTTGGATTTTTTGCAAGACATGCATGAAGGGTTGTATTTTGACTCTGAAACACACAGCGCACTAATGAAAACACTACAGCGGGATTGTCGAGTGAGTAAAAATTATTGACTTTTTAAACTTCTGTGTTCACATCTGTTCTAGATTTACCTCAGCAAAAGAGAGACATGGCACTGTATGTTGTTTAACCTCCATTCCTTTTTCCTGCAATTTAATTAGGAAAAACTATGGATGTCAAAGCACTGATGAAGCCTGTATTTTAGATAAGCTGTTGGGATCTGAGATAATAGAATGGAATATCCTGAGTTGGAAGGGATCCGTGAGGGTCATCGAGTCCAACTCCATACAGGGCCATCTAAAAGTTAAACCAAGTATCTAAGGGTGTTGTCCAAATACTTCTTGAGCACGGCTTGGGACCGTGACCACTTCCCTGGGAAACTTGTTCCAGTGCTTGACCACCCTCTCACTGAAGAGCTTTTTCCTGATATCCAATCCGAACTTCCCCGGTGTGGCTTTCAGTCTTTCCCTTGCATCCTATCACCAGGCTCCAGAGATCAGCACTACCCTTTCTGCCCACCTCATGAGGGAGTTGTAGACAGCAGTGAGGTCACCTCTCAGTCTCCTCTTCTCTTGGCCGAACAAACCTAATATCCTCATCCGCTCTCACAACTCCGATCCTCTCACTATCTTTGTTACCCTTCTTTGGACGCATTCTAATATATTTTTATCCTCCTTATATTGTGGGGCCCAAACTGCACACACTACTCAAGGTGAGGCTGCACCAATGCTGAGTATAGTGAGGCAATCACTTCTTTCAACAAGTTAGCTATACACACCCCGGGATATGGGATACGGTTGGCCATTTTGGCCACTAGGGCACATTGCTGATTCATTGAGCTAACCATCCAGCACAATCCCCAGGTCCCTTTCCACAGCGCTGTCCCCCTATTTGTCTGTACATCCAGGATTACACTGATCCATCTGTGGAAATACAGATTAATACAGAACAGCAGTCCGGTAGGTTTTTTTTTAATGTTGTTTTTTGCTTTCCATTAATTTGGAGATTTTAATGATATTTTTTCTGAGGCATAATAAATACCCCTGTGGTACCGTTGTTACATATGATAAACTTTATGTAGAGCTGCAAGCTCCATACTGCTTTGGTAAGTCTGCCTCTGTCACGTAACAAGAGCTAGGAAACTGAATACGGGAGGTGTGTCTAGTGGCAGCAGTCTTAGTTCTGGAGCAAAGTAATTTCTTCCTTAGCTGAAAGGTAGTGCTTAATGTCCACACAGCATTTTCAAGACAAGAGAAGGATATCTGCCATTGTCCTTTGAGAGGACCCTGGTGAATGGAATCAGTGCCTCTTGTGGACAGGGAGAAGTGTTGTAAAATGCCATTTTCTCTGTAGCAGAGGTAAGAAAATACAAAGTCGGAAAAAGTGGAGTTAACGCAGGTCTCTCAGAGTTTCATAAGATTCACAGGGATAGTGGAAAGAAAAGATTGGCTTTGTCTGAGGGGAATCCTAAGAGTTTCATATAAAACAGCAGAATGGGTAGACTGAACTCATTGCATAGAAGAGGCATCATGAACATCAGAGTCTGTTGTTCGCTGCCACCTGTGGTGCAAGATGGAAAGCGTTGTCTTTGCACATGAATAGTACTTTTTGTTTAATTATTACAGAAGTCTGCAATGCCTTGTGCTTGGGTTGTAAAGCTGGGTGACCTAATGTTCAGCTGCATATACAGCGTGAGACATTTATCTAACACCACACATTGTTCTTTCTGTAGCCTCTTGCAGTGGGCATTTCCTGAGCTCCTGTCATGGGTGATAATGCAGAATGCATCAGTATGTCACATCTGGGGATCTGGATGCCCTTTTGTGCATCTTCCCACTTGTTGAAGGTTATTTACCCAGTCAAAGCCCGGGGGGATTTATTGTATAGAAAATAATAAACAGAATCTAAAAAAGGGAACTGGACTGAAAAGTAAAAACAAGAATCAATCATTTAATTGTTACATATAAAGGGGACTCTTACTGATTCTTTGAAAGTATGGGTAAATTTTTGCTATGTTACATGTCTATTAAAAAGATTAGACTGGCCTCTTTTGCTATTCAGGTAAGGCTTTCTATTGTAAAACAAAGGGAGCAAACATTGTTCACTGTTACCTTTCACATAGCTGAATTTGCCAACAAATGAGGTTGGATCTGACTACCTGTCTTGTACTGCCTTTAGAACAAATAGAAATGCTCCATTCATTTTGGGAAAAGGACATTAGTTTTGCCAATGCTTTTTTCTGCCCATATGGTATTCGGATGGCTACTTAGTGTGGGTGGTAACTGACCTAGATTTTTAGGGCTTTAAAACTTGCCATCTCTTTTTCCTTTTACTCCAAAGTAGGAAAACTAGTGTAGGCACTGGAATTAAAAATTCACTAAAGAAAGGAAATTTTTGATCTTGCCAATATTTCAGGACTAATAAATTCTCATCTGTGTTGCTTACATTTGGATTATATTTTCATTTGCAATCAGAATTGGTAAGCAATGTTTTTTTTTTTCCTGCTTCTTTAATATAAACATCCCCAGCTGGTAGCCAGTCGTCCTTAAGCACTGTCACTAAGGTGCAGAGGCCTGGCAGAACTTGCTGGTGACAACAAAGAAGGTGGTGAGGACCTGCTGTGATCTGTGTCTGCTGTCACTGTATCACCTGCCCCATTCAGCAATGTGCCCACATTTTCCTTGGTCAGTCTTTTAATGCTAATATACCACGAATAAAATTCTTCTTTCTGACCTTTACATCCCTTTCAAGTCTCAACTCTATCTGAGCTTTGTCTTACTTGAGAATTAATTGCCATCCCTACATGCCCAGGCAATGTTTCTCAGTTCCTCCTTTGTAGCTTGTCTATCCTCCCACATCCTGAATGCTGCCTTTTCACATTCAAGCTGTGCTGGGGCTTCCTTGCTTAGCTGAGGTGGCCTCCTGATACATCTCTCAGCTGACACAGAGCTTCTTCCCAGGGAAAGGTAGAACAGCTTAGAATTGTTTAGGTTGGAGAAGACCTTTAAGATCACTGAGTCCAGTTGTTAACCTAGCACTGCCAAATCCACCACTAAACCATGTCCTTAAGTACCACATCTACATGTCTTTTAAATAACCTCCAGGGATAGTCACTAACCCACTTTCCTGGGTAGCCTGTTCCAATGTTTGACACCCTTTTGGTGAAGAAATTTTTCCCCAATGTCCAATCTAAACCTCCCCTGGCACAACTTAAGGCCATTTAGTCTTGTCTTATCACTTGTTACTTGGGAGAAGAGACCAACCCTCACCTGGCTACAGCCTCCTTTCAGGTAGTTGTAGAGAGCAATAAGGTCTCCCCTCAGCCTCCTTTTCTCCTGGCTAAGCAACCCCAGTTCCCTCAGCTGATTCTAACAGGACTTGTTTTCTAGACCCTCCACCAGCTTCATTGCTCTTCTTCACACATGCTCCAGCACCTCATTGTCTTTCTTGGAGTGAGGGGCCCAAAACTGAACACAGTATTCAAGGTGGCGCCTCACCAGTGCTGAGTCCAAAGGGACAATCACTTCCCTAGTCCTGCTGGCCACATTATTTCTAATACAAGCTACGATGCTATGGGCCGCCTTGACCACCTGGCACACTACTGGCTCATATTCAGCTGCTGTCAGCCAACACCCCCAGGTCCTTTTCTGCCAGGCAGCTCTCCAGCCACTCTTCCCCAAGCCTGTAGCGCTGCATGGGGTTGTTGTGACCCAAGTGCAGGACCCAGCATTTGACCTTGTTGAACCTCATACAGTTGGCCTCAGCCCATCGATCCAGCCTGTCCAGATCCCTCTGTAGAGCTTTCCTACCCTCAAGCAGATCAACACTCCCACCCACTTTGATGTAATCTGCAAACTTGCTGAGGGTGTACTCAATCCCCTTATCCAGGTCGTTGATAAATACATGAAACGTAACTGGCCCCAGTACTGAGCCCTGGGGAACACCACTTGTGACCATCTGCCAACTGCGTTTAATTCCATTCACCACCACACTTTGGGCCTGACAGTTTTTTGGGCCATTCAGTTTTTCACCCAGCAAAGAGAATGCCTGTCCAAGCCATGAGCAGCCAGTTTCTCTAGGAGAGTACTGTGGGAAATGGTGTCAAAGATTTTACTGAAGTCCAGGTAAACAATATCCACAGCCTTTCCCTCATTCATTAAGTGGGTCACCTTGTCATAGAAGGACATCAGGTTAGTCAAGCAGGATCTGTGTTTCAGAAACACATGACATGACCTGGTTGTCCTGTACGTGCCGTGTGGTGTCACTCAATATGATCTGTGCTCCATAACCTTCCCTGGCACCAAGGTCACACTGACAAACAGGCCTTTAGTTCCCTGGATCCTCCTTCTGGCCCTTCTTGTAGATGCGTGTCACATTTACTAACCTCCAGTCAACTGGGACCTCCCCGGAAAGGGAGGCAGTAGCAGGTATGGCAGGTGGTGGACCACTGCTGGAGTATCAGTTCTTGTCTGTCACACCTTCCTGCAGCTTTGATGGGGGGATGCGTGATCTACCCGGTTAGAGGATGGAGCTGAGTGGCTTCTGGTGATCTGTTGTGGACTGGTGCCTCCAGTAGCCACTCCAGATTTTCTACTTTGGGACAGGTACAGGAACGCTACAGGTTATCGTGTTTTCCAGCTCCCGCGTCCTCTGCTTTTTATGTTCACACTCAAGCTGACAGCGTCTGAAATCTCTGCTCATAAACCATTTCACACTTCTTGCACCCTAGCTAAACCAAGGAGTGTAACATTACAATGTTCTAAAGTTGTAATATTCCTGAGTTTATCATGCATACAATTAGAAATTTGAACTAGCTTTCAAATTCCAGACTATTGCTGAGACTTATTATAGATATGCTATCCTTGTCAGCAGGCACTATCATAGTTACTGGGGTGGGTGGTGGTGGTGGTGGCGATGGGACTACAGGCAAACAGTACTAAAAATAAATAATTTCACTTGCGTGAATAGCTTTCCTAAAAATCTTTGCTTTGAAGCCTTATGCACTTCAGAGTGCTTTTAATTTGTAAAAACAATGTGCCTATATTTTGTGTAACGGTAAATACTGAGAGTATTGGAAGGTAGTTTCAACAGCTGTAATTTTTTTTTTTTTAGTAATCATGCTGTTAGCTACTCTGATTATTGTATAAAATCATGAATTATTAAAGAATAGAGCAGATTCTTCAATTTCCAAATAAAATTAGTCTTATAAATATTAACAGAAAGTGTTCTGCTTTATGGCATATAAGCAAGTACTAAATAAAACCAAAGTCAGTAAAGACATTAAAGACATTTTAAAGTGCACTTGGGAATTCCATTTTTTTTTTTTCCTTAAAGGTGCAAAAACTTAAGCTCCACGTCAAACTTAGCTGCTGTTCTGTTTTGTTATGAACACCTAATCCTGCAGAAATTGTTTCTGTGTTGAGGATATTTATGTGGGGCAAAGGATAAGCTATGACACCAAGTGGTATGTTAGGTACAAATAACATTGGTACAACTCTGTATGGGAAAGGTGCGTTAATAGTAGTATTCTATTTTTCATAGTTGATATGGAATCGAAGTAAAGCTAGGCATCCATTGTTACTTATTTGATCTTTACTGGAACTCTTAAGCAGTTTAATGAATACAAATTATCTCTGTTCTGGTCAGAAATGATGTGGGAGACACCTGTTTTCTGGTACAAGGAATTCGCAGTCCAAACACACAAGTAACAAAGTTTGTCTTTTGATCGTGACATGTTAAAAATGACAATAGAGTTTTATAGAGATACATGTCAAAAACTACTGTAGAAAGGTACACCAGCACATCTCATCAGAATATGGTCCTGTGGTTTAACTATGAAAATACTGTTAGTATCTTCCCTGTAATCCCTTAAAGTACAGAAAAACTGGTAACTGTTTATTTTAAAAAAAAAAAAAAAAAGGGGGGGGGACGTCCCTTTTGAAACTGGCAGTGTCATTGTTATACAGAGATATTATTCTGCAAACTGTTTCTCATCTAGTTACCTAACAAAGCATGTTAATATAACTTTAAACAATAAACATGAATTTCAGGAGACCAGATAGTCACAGGATTCTGTATTTGTAAATCTTTGCTTCACACACTCACACAGATACAGTATGTGCTTGAATGTCAACTAGTCATATGCAGGAATTTGGGGTATTCTATTAAAAATAAGCCTGGTTGTGTTTTTCTCTTTCCATCTGCTGCTGAATCCAAGAGAAAAGAAAATTGAAAAGGGCTAAAAGCAGGAGTGCATGTAAATGCAGTTACTAACTGGGCAAATGGAAAAAGAATTACTAAGTATTGTTCCTCTTGTTCTTTATTTTGCTGTTAATGTCAACTGAGTAGGATGTATAGCAGTATGCACTCAGATAATGTCTTTTTGTCAATCAGCGGTCAATTCCCAGTATTTCTTCCTCCTGTTGCATTACAGTTTTTCATGTATATAAATATCGGAGATGGAGAAACTATCCATGCAAATCAAGCAGTATTTATTTATCCTGAAATTTGGGATAAAATTCACTAGTGAAATTGCTAAGACATGATACTCTAGAAACTGAAGTTAAGATTTATTCCCCAACTATTTAAAAAAGTGGAGGAAAAGTGAGCCAGATTTTATAAGAGCACTAGTGGTCTTCATTTGTTACTTAGGGATGACTTTTTTCTTAATGAAGCATATTTCAGAACTGGCCTATAAACTCAAAACTAGTTCTTCTCAGTTAACTTGGTGACCTTAGGGATCCTGTGACACCTGTCACATTTAAAACTACATTAATAAATGTAGTTTTACACAAACAGACAAGCCAAGTCACTGTAAAACTAGGGAATTTTGCCTTGCAGTAAGTAATTAGATTTTCTGTCTCAATAGGAAGAGTATTTTTTGAGCTATCAGTTGAAGTGCTAATAACCTACAAGTAGGCAAAGTATGCATGTATTATGATTTCTTGCTGGGGATATCTCTTCCAAATTCATCAAAGTGGAAAAATAAGTGTATTTTTCTCTCTGTAAATACAGCTATTACTAAGAGAAGAGATTAAATAATCTTTACTGTTTCCCTCTTCACCTCTTTCTTTTAAGGCATGTCTTACTGCAGATGAGGAAACCAAACCCTTTCCTGATGTTTGAAGATTGACTCAGTGTTGTTCCCTCTGTGGCAGAACACTTAATTTTTATAGTGTATCTTTGCATTAGAAAATTAGGAAAATGATTAGACATGTCGTAGGAGTATTGTCAGGATTATTTAGCTAATATCTCCACGCTATCTGGAGGACTAAGGTTTGTGAACACCATATTTTGTCTTGTGGTTAGAGTAGAAGTTAAGTCATGGGGTTTTTTTGCTTTCTCATTGTTTAAAATTTTTCAAGACATGAAGGACAAAATGCATTGCTGCTGTAAGACTTCAAAGTAAAATTAGAAACCAAACAACATAATTCAGCTTTTTGTATTATAAGATTTCCCTTCTGATAATTTTAAATGGAAATTGAGTCTTTTTTTTCCAAGGTTGCACTTCACCAGAATTTTTTTATTTAATTTGATTCAATACTGTTATGGTTTCTGGTTTGGTGTTTTCCTTTTTCAGATGTTCAGTAGCAATGGTTGGAAAAGATCCTGTTGCTGGAAAAGCAAAAGGCCTAGTTTGTTAGGGGTGCTTTCCACATTTATAGGGATTTCATGCAAGTGTTGAGGAATGTTCTAAACAGAAGTATGTAGTTACCCATTTTTCATTTGTAAGTTAACATTAGAATAATAAATATATTGATACCTCTATTGCAAAATATCTGTTACGGAAGCAATGACAATTAATCCAGTTGTAGTCATGCAGTTTTTTAAGAACAACAAATTAGTTTCAAGATGCTTTTACTAGTGAGAATTGAATGGCTTTTCAGAGTATGCATTTTTCCTTTATTATATTAGCAAAGAACACTATGGACTTTTCTAAGGAAGTCACATTTTAAAAATTGCATTAATGGCCTGACTAACAAAGAGGTCTGTAAAGACAAGGAAATTCAAAGCTGAAGACAAAGGGGGTCATATCTCATAAGCTTCAGGTCTGGGTATTGTTTTCATCACTGCTGTTTTGGCCAGTTGCTGCAAAAGTCTCAAGCTTTAAGGCATAAACACCTATCTGTTTTGTGCTGAAGCAGCTGTGACAGTGACCTTGGATGATCAAATTTATTCACTGGATTTTTCAAAACCTTTAGTAGTGGTGGTGGGTTGTTGGTTTTCTTGTCTTTTTCCTGCCTCAGAGGGTCCGTCTACACAGATTATTCTTTAACCTGTATCATTTCAGTGACTCGTTCTACAGCATGTCCTTACAAACAATAGCGTTGGTGCAACTTGAAGGAATATTGAACTGCAGCATAGGGCACAAATAATAGGTGGCATGGCATGGAAGTGGAGAATGTGGTAATCTTAGATGAAGGGCCTCTTTGTCAGAAATGGTAGTTTGAGGAAAATGTGCATAGAATTATAATGCAAATCTCTTGTATCTTTATATTTTATCACTCCTGTGGTATCAGTTGAAATTCCAAATTTCTCTTTACTTCTACTTTGGAAATCAGAAACAAGATTATAATTTTTAGGAGTGTTAGTTAACAATATGTTTGAAAAATTCTGTTGAAATCAAAGTGAATCCATGTATGCTTTGAGGGGTTGGTGATTTATTTTCTTGGCACAGATTCTTTCTAAACCAGACCCATCACTAGGCATTTGACATTAGTGCACTTGTTTCTAAGATAGTGACTAAGACTTGTGAGATAGTCCTTTATTTTGTGGGATTTTTATATATCTCCTTACACTGGAGAGTAATTATTGTTTTGGTGTGAAATTAGTCTTCTTTCTGTTATGTTAGTTACTATGTCCCTTTTCCAAAATGCTTGTAGGAGAGGAATTGTTTGCTTGCATCGTTATCCTTTTCGTTTTTGCATTTCATAAGCTTGTGAAACTATTTTTTTTTTTTTGAGTAGTGTTTTCCTTGATTCTTTTATGAAAATGACCTGCCAAATTGAGTTGTTTTGCACAGTTAGCAACGTGAATGCAGATTTCTCCGTCAGACAATACACATCTTGAGCTGACTGCATCTAAAATACAACTGAATTCCATGGCAGAAATACTTGCTTTGCTTTATTAGTCACTGGCTGAGATAGTTGAGTGTAACCATGCCTAAGATGATTCACAGAATGCTTTAATATCTGATTAGCTCAGAGAAAAGAAAATCTGATTCAGGGAGTTATTTTTCCATGTTCCGAAACAACGTATTTTGTGATGCCATTTCACTGGGTTTTTTATGTGGTATGAAAGCAAAATAGCGCTTAAGGCTGGAAGGGGATGAGTGACGCTCACCATCTGTAAGTTGTCAGACCAGCTAAAGCCAGCCTTGCAAGCAGTACTTGGTGACCAAGTGACAACATCGTGTTGACAGAATCTGTGTAGCTAGTGAAATAACACATACATAAATACAAACGGGACGAACAATTTAATGTCGAGTTAATGAACTGAACGTTTACTTGTCACTAGCAAATACAACACTTAATGGTGCTGTGTACTAACAAATAAGAATATTCTTGGTGAAATCTCCCAGTGCCATTTTGCTGGCAAGGTGCATTTCAGAGTGGTTGCATGAGTAAAGATTTAATTTCTCTCACTTTAACACAAGGACTGTATTTCTGCGAGTTAATGTCAATTTCTAGTGATCTCACATGGATGACACGAGGTGTTTTGCAGGGCTTCCTCACTTTTCTATGAATATAGCCCTTTAATACTGTGATTTGTTTGAGTGCTTTTTCATTAGATTAGGATTTCATTTTGGTACCTCTGTAGCAAAAACTTGCTGCTGCTTCTCAAAAGCAGTTCCATCTGAAATCATCAAAGCTATTTGCAAGCAACCCTCAACCCAGGAAAAGGCTTAGGCCTTTTTTTATTCTCATAGGATGCTGCATGTTCAGAAATAGCTCAATGTGCTGCACTCTGTAACTTTTCTGTGGCAAACCAGATTAATTTGTACAACTGCGTGCACAAAATGTTACTTACACGCTTAAAAATAATCATAATTTGCTATTTTAAGTATTAATGATGATACATATGTGAGAACCTTTCAGCTATATTCATCTGGAGATCCCACTGACTGAAGTAAAATTCCTGTCTTAATACAGACCAAAGAGTTTGACGCGAAGTAAGTTTTTGTCGAGTGCTGATGTTTGAGATTCTTCCTTGTTGTTCTGGTTAATTATTTCTTATCAGCATTTCCCTTAGAAACAAACAGGGGAGTAAAACAGGCTTGAACCTGGTCAAAAGATGTGCGTTTGCGTAAGGAGTGGCTGGTTTGGTTATCAAATTTCAAGGGGGAGGTAATCAGAACTGTGTATCAAACCAGCAGACAGTCAGAGGGGCAGATCATATTACAATATCCTGAAGACACTTTGTGGACTGGACAATCCTGCCTCTGAGTAGGACCGTGAACAGGGTGTCTGGAGGACGAGGGCTAGAGTTCATATGCTGTGTGCTGTTTGTAAGAATGTGTACTGCAGTTAATCCATTGGATGTGCAGGTGTTTCAGTTTCATAATGAGCCGGAATAACAGAATAGCTACTTGTTTTTATGGTGTTTTTCAGCAATCCTAAAACAAAGGCATAAATAGTCAGAGAGATTTTTAGTCCATTGTATAGTATAAATGGTACGGGCTTAAGTGACAGTGGTGAATTGATGCAGTCAGATAATTGACGTATGAAGACGTAAGAGGTCCCTGTGGAAGAAGCAGCGGCACATTATACCACACCCTTCCATGAAGCTACATCCGATCCTAGATGTAGGTTATGTAATTAGCGCAGTTAAATCATAATTTGTCTAATGTAATATAATTCTAAAAGCAGTAAAGAATAGGTTGAAGGCAGAACTGTCAGCACTTATGTTTGTAACTGTAAAATAAAAGTGGCAATGCTTTTTCCAAGCCTGAATAGCTGCTCTAATCTGGCTTTGCGTAAACAGTGTTGCTGACTGTACTACTAAGGTAAGTATTTTTATAGAGGATTAATTGGTTTTTTTGTTTTTTCTTCAGCCTACCCAGAATCTACTTTCAGTATTTGGCAGCAAACATCCACTGATTACATATTTTTAATGAATACGTTATATAGAAATTTCTTTTTGAGAAAGTCTGAGTAAAGGGTAGCAAAGTAGCAGGTGTAAAGAAAATTCTAGAACTTACTTAGCACCAAGTGTCTGTGCCTTTGTACCTTTTAGCTGTGCTATTTTTGCAAGTCATGATGATCATAAACCAGGAAGTTACTAGCCACCAATGTCACCACACAATGCGCAATAACATTTTGTTATCTTATTGTATGGTAATTTAAAATACACTTTTTTGTTGTATCCTGAAACTCTCTGTGAGTTCTGTCATCATAAGATGCTGTGGAGTACTGAGGGCCATATGTTAGCAGCCTTTTTCTTGTTCCATTTGAACTAACCCACCTCTGTGCAGGATTACTCTGAGCAAGATCAAACCTACCGTGTCTTCCAAACTTCTCCTTGGCATCTGGAAATCAGAATGAGCCTATGCCGTTCTCCACTTAGACTACAGTGTGTTATGCTTTGTTTCTTCACTTTAAATGCTTGCAACGGTGCTAAAATTAAAACACTGTGTTCCTCGTGGAAGATAAATGCCAGAGGTTGAAAAGAATTCAGATGTATTGTACATTTGGCTTCTATTTAGTATAATGAGTACGTAAGGAATATAGATGGAGCAGAACAGAGTTTTACTACCTCTTTGCCTATATACTTGGACACTGGAGTTAAAATTATCTCTGGGGATGTGTTAAGTAGTAGACTCCATTTTCTTCCTCATACAATTTTGCAGATCACTAGACTTTTCCCGGTGGTTGCCAACAAATCTCAATTTGGATTTGCAAAATGTGTCTTAGAGTTCATAAACCATCTCAGTGTTTTCTGTAAAAAATATTTATACTTTGATAGTCTTCATCAAAATGACGTACCTGGAGTACTGCTCTTTATTTGTCGTCTCTGCAAAATCATGTTTTGTTCTTGTTCGCGTAAAAAGATGTACTGTTGCCTCTTGATTCTGTGCCAAAAATTACACCATTATCTTAGGGCATTGTGTGCCAAAACATATCATGAATCACTGCTGAGCTGCATGAGGTAAAGGAGAGGTGAGCGGCACAGCATATCCTTCCTGGTTGCTACCGGTTCTGCTGTTACATGAGAGGTGAGATATTGAACACAGTTGCTGTCTGCTAACAGTTTGGTTGTATTACTAGATGTGATCACAGCTTGTTTTAGTTCATGGTTGCATATTGACTTGAACTGTATTTCCTTTTAATGGCAGCATGCCAGACTTCGTAATGATGTAACTGACTAGAAACTTATGACAGTACCTGTCATGGAAGGACAAAAGAAAGGGAACTCACCTACTGACAGACAAAAATGGTTGGTAGAGCCAGAAGAGAAGGCTGGTTGGTTAAGTCATCTTTCAGAAGTAAAACTGCCTTTGCAGTTTAGATCGACTCTATTTAGCTTAATAGAGAGAGATGCATGAGTTTTGTACCCAGATCCCATCAGCTGTTAATGAGACAGTGGGAGCAAATGCTTTTTTTGAAATTTTGAAAGTTCTCCAAGAGTGCTTTCTCAGTTATAAACAGGAGGTGGAGGGGAGGTAGTCTAGGCAAAAATGCTCAGTAAAGTCTGGAACATGCATTAGAGGTGACTTCAAAAATGCCTGTAGTTCATAAGTATGTGGTGGAACTATTAATTGATTGTTTGCTATAAATAAAAAAAGGTGCTGACTGGATGTATCTTCCTTGACTACAAAATAACATCAGGTTACATTTCAGCTATACATCTTTCTTTCCCACTTGCAACAACAGCATTGAGCTTATTAGATAACTAGCACTTTGATTTATGTGGGGTAGTTAAAAGATTTTTGTTTAATTATAATTTCACACATTTTCCTAATAAGAGAAACATGTACTTTGAAGGCCTGTTTTTACTTAGGTTTTCAGAATGCTGCTGTGTAATTCATATTGTAGGTAGCCTTTTTTTTGTTTCAGTACAGCCATTTCTTCTTTGTTCATAGGTTCTAGAAAGTTTTAAGATCATGGATTACAGTCTGCTACTGGGAATCCACATACTGAACAGTAACATGAAGGAAAAAGAGGGAGAGTGTTCCCAGAGCGCATCAGACGCCAAACGTCCTGGAGGGCAGAAAGTTCTCTATTCTACAGCCATGGAGTCCATACAGGGCCCTAGGAAGTCAGGGGACTCCATCAGCACGGAAACAACAAACACGTAAGTGTCGTAACCTGCTCTTAAGGTTACTATTAAAACTTGCACATTCTCTTTCTCCACTCTTTACCACTTGGTATTAAGAAGCAAAACATTCGATAGTACACTGCATTTCAGGAATTGAAAGCTTAAGCATTTATTTTTTTCCCCCAAAAGCTGGACCATCAAGATTTGCTGCAGAGCAAGAAACTAAAATGTTGATTAGTAAATTGATCATCTTTAAATACAAGATAGAAAATTTTGTTAGCTCAGAGTGACTTATGTATGCACAAGTGCATTCATTTATAAAAGTGATGTTATGAGACAGCTATTACAGGAGCCGTAGGTATAATCTAATTTTAACTGGAAGCAGCCTGATGAGCCACAAGCAAAAACTATTTATTAACATTGGATATCCCTACAGTGGTTATTTTCATCTCAAAATAGTATACTCAATACACAGAACTGTATCATCAATCACTGAAATGCAGTCATATCCATGTACGATATTTTCTGAGATTAAGAACTGCTGCTTTCCTCTGATTTTTCTATCTAGCAAAAACTGCAATAGAAATTTAAGTATATAGGCAACAGTTATTCTGTTGTTTCCTTTGAAATATGTTCAGTGTTAGTGAGAGCATTATGTTTACTGCTCTCATTTTGTATGATCAGTCCTTCATTACAATGAGGATTTCATTTCAAATGAAGGATTTACTCTTCTGATTCCCAAGGGAGATGTCTAGGTAAATACAACCGATGATATAGGATCATGAGCTTAAACCTACAGCAAGCACATGGGAGAATTATGGTATTTAGCATTCAGAGAGATTTTCCAGATGCTCAGCATTCTAGAACATAAAGTAGAGCTGAATTTCACTCAGTTTTTACAGCATTACCCACATTCACATAGAAGATGGTGGATGCTCTTGTATGGTGTCAGAGGTCTTGCACTGGCAATCTGGGGGTGTGTTGGGTTTTGGATTTGGTTTGGTTTGGTTTTTTAACTAAAAGCCAAAGCCTCATATAGGTCATCCGAGAAAGTCCCTGTTGTTATTATGTATGGAAACCCACCCTGGGCTCCTACATCACTTGAGCTAATGGAGTGTTGCCTTGATCCTGAGCAGCGTAGTAGCACTGCTGAGAGCCTGCTGCAGCAGTTGAGTTCTTCCTTGGCCCCTTGCACTATTGTCTCTCTCGTATTGACAGAACAGGTACCTCAGTGAGGTGGATGAAAATCAGCCTAGGTCTTACAAAAAAGACCCCTAGGTCAGTCTTCTGCTGTGTTTCATTTCAGTTTCTGGTTCTAAAAACAATGGACCCTTTTTTTATGTGGTAGAGTGGGAAGAGAGGGTCTTAGGATGAGCGTTTTGTTCTTTAAGGTCACGCCCGAGTAAGTACTCTAAACCAAGTGGACATCCAGGCAGTCAGGCGTCTTCGCTTGATGCTGCTACTTTTTCTGTCACTAATTGTCTGTAGAGGAATTTTGGAAAAGCACATACATAATCTTTAGTGAAAAGTACACAAAACAACCTTTTCAGACCTAGAGTAATGTGCAGGCTCTCTACAGTTCAATTACATATTAATTACATAAGGTGACAAAATTCTCCTTTAGCTAGGCAAAATTATTTATTTTCCTTAGTAATAAACTATTGTATACTTTTTTCCTATTTTCAGATCATCTAAATATTTCTAATTCTATCTAAAAGTTATCCTAAAACACTCTTTGTTTTTAATAGATATTTACCACTGGATCCCAAATAACTTTAGGTTTGCTATTTAAAATCAGTTGTGTGCTAAGTAACCCACATTTGACTGACTTTGCACTGTAGCATCTGTCTTTAATATGTGCATTTCTTTGGGTTTGTAAGTGGGTACAGTTCACCTGCTAACTGATGATCAGAGATGTCTTAAAAGATACTCTAACTACTTTTTCATTTTTTCTCTCAGGATGGGAGGTATTCCAGCTAAAAGCCATAAAGGAGAAAAGCTACTTTTATTTATGGGTATTATTGATATTCTCCAGTCTTACAGGTAAGTTGAATTTCAAGTTTTTATTGAATAAACTATTCTGAAATTACTTACAAATATGGAATTTTTATAAAGCAGTTCTTATTTTGTTTGTATATGCTTAGGTTAATGAAGAAGCTGGAACATTCTTGGAAAGCTCTTGTTTATGATGGAGTAAGTAGATTTTATTTTATTTTTTCAAACTGATGATATTTTAGCTAATGGAACTTCAACTGATGTTGGCCAGGAAAGATATAGCTCTGGTATATTTGTAGTCTACCATCACCACATGGTTTGAACTGTTGCTGAAATCTTTTAGGTCCATTTGCCACCAAATACATGCTCTGATTCTATTTGTTGATCTTTCAAAAGGCAACTAAAATGATCAGCTTGTCCTTATAACTTACACAAGACAATGGCCACTTAGCAGGACATTGATGAATATGAAAAAAACATTTTGAATGCCAGGAAGATTTTGCAGAATATGGCTGTATAATTCATAAGTCATAATTTCATAAATAAAATACTTAAAGTTCTTGAAGAATTAACCTTTAAAAAGGGAAAACTTGTTAGGGTTGACTTGTTTTGAGCGTGCCTGAAATGTATGATATAGTTTACCTGAAGTGTCCAGCTTCTTTCTTGACAATTTACTTGTGATTTACAAATGGAAAATGTGACTAAGACCTTTTTCAATCTTATAGGATACTGTTTCAGTTCACCGACCAAGTTTTTATGCAGATAGATTTTTAAAGTTTATGAGTACAAGAGTTTTCAAGAAAGTTCAAGGTAAGAAAGTTATCACTTTTAGATATTTTTAATAATCATTACTTTATAACACTCCTGTCTTGGCAATAAAAGAATCCTTTATTCAACTTCTTGTAGCACTTACATTGACAGAAGTTGAGTTTCTTCACTGGAGCTAATAAGGGTGTGCTCTAATAGTAAATTACAGAGAATTATTTGCTGTGTATTTTTTTGTCACATTAGGGGCATCTGAAGGCAAAACAAGTTCCCTTATATTGGATTGATATACAGATAAATTTCATGATCTAATGATGTGTCCAGTCCTGCATCTGTTATTCATAGGAATACCCCTATTGACTTTTATTTATTTAATTTGCAATTTAAAGATTGTTTACATACCACCTCAAGCATGTTTGAAAAGATAGGCATTCTTCTCTTTGATATGGATTTCTTCTGAGCTTTATCAAGGAAAACAATCAGAAGCTGGATATTAGTTGGATTTAAGGTCTTTTATCACTATCTCCCGTTTCTAGTTTTCCCCTCCATTTCTCCTTCTTCAATTTTTTAATTCATTGTCAAGGGTAAGACGCATTATTTAGCAACTTACAGGGTGTGGTGGGTTGACCTTGACTGGATGCCAGGTGCCAACCAAAGCTGCTCTATCACTCCCCTCCTCAACTGGGCAGAGGGAGAAAAATATAACAAAAGGCTCATGGGTTGAGATAAGGACAGAGATCACTCTGCAAGTACAAGTCAAGGGCAAAACAGATTCGACTTGGGGAAAGTTAATTTAATTTACTATGATTCAAATAAGAGTAGATAATGAGAAATTAAACCAAATCTTGAAACACCTTACCCCCAACCCTCCCTTCTTTCTGGGCTCGACTTCACTGGTGAATTCCCTACCTCCTCCTAAGCAGTGCACAGGGAGGGGAAACGGGGGTAGTGGTCAGCTCATCACACATTGTCTCTGCCACTCCTTCCTCTTCACACTCTTCCTCTGCTCCAACAAGGGGTCCCTCTGAGGGGGGACAGTCCTGTATGAACTTCTCCAACATGGGTCCTTCCCACAGGGTGCAGTCCTTCGCGAACTTTCTGCAGGGTGCAGTCCCTCAGGAACAGACTGCTCCAGTGTGGGTTCCTCATGGGGTCACAAGTCCTGCCAGCAAACCTGCTCCAGTGTGGGCACCTCTCTCCACAGGATGGCACATCCTGCCAGGAGCCTGCTCCAGTGCCAGTTTCCCATGGGGTCACAGCCTCCTTTGGGCATCCACCTCCTCCACTGTGGGTTCCTCCACGGGCTGCAGGTGGATATCTGCGCCACCATGCACATCCATGGGCTGCAAGGGGACAACCTGCCTCACCATCGTCTTTACCACGGCCTTGTTTCTCTGCTTTGGTCTAAAGATAGTATCATTTTTCTGAAGACCAGTATCCAACTGTTTTTTGAAAGAATCCAATTATTTGGAGTGAGCTTGTGAAACTCTGACCCTGACCATGAAAACCAAAGTTAGAGACATGGCAGATGATAACAACATACGCCATTAGTCTAAAAGAGCAAGAAAGAAGAGGGAAAACTGGTAACTAAAAGCAACATGAAATCAGAAGTGTAGGTTAAAAGTACTTTGTGAAATTACTAAATAAGAAGAAAAAGAGTAGGATACACTGATGAAAGAAGAAAGCTGAGTGGCTGAACTGAAAAAAATAAAAAGAAATGAGATATTTGAAGTAGAGCAAAGGAGTCTTTAGAAGAAAAAGAGAGAATTTGAATTAACCCTAATTAGTGATTCCCTATAAGCCTGGCATGTTGTGACAGCTATTCAGGAAAATAAGACCTTTGGAGAGTCTTAAAATATTAATGAATTTATGGATAATTCCTCTATAAGTTGGTCAGGCTACTGAAAGGAAATTCAGTCTGAAGCATCACAAGTACAGAGAAGGATGGTGACAACCGCTGAGATACATTCAGTGTGTGTGCAGTGAGGAAGGCTTCAGGGAAGACCTGATGAATATACCAGCAAGGGCAAAGATGAGTGCTTGGGGTTCACTGTGGCCCAGGCTGCTCCTTGGGGAAATGCCGTTCTGATATCTGAGCAATGAGGGGTTTTTTCAACAACTATGGCAAGTGGTATAAAACATTATTGTAAGACCTACAGATCAGTTGGTTTAAATAGTATGCATCCATACGAATTTACTGCTTTACTGCCAAATCATTTTTTAAATCGGTGGAGATGCTGAAATTGCACTTTTTTTTTTTTTTTTTCAGTTAGAGAAGGGATGTTTCTGCTTAGTCTCTAGGAAGCAGCGTTTTGTGAGTTTCATGGGGTTTTTTTTATAAAGCAGGGTTCTTGTCAAATAAATATCAATTGATTGGCCAGAAATATGTCTCTTATAGAGGAATTTAGACTCTAAAATGCATCCTAGTTAGCAGTTTGATAATCCTACTCGTGGAACTGTATTTGGTTTGGAGTTGAACGTCAAAATGTGGAATGGACACTTGGCTCAAATATTACAGAAAGAGTATTGAGCATATGTCACTCTATCAAACTGATAGAAGGTGTTTTTTAAATACCTTTTTCACCAGTGTTATGCTGGTCTCTTAACTTTGTCATTAATTGTCTGGAGTGGATACGTGGATAGAGGTAGAACAAAATACAAATGAAGGATAGAACTAAATGAGATTTAAGTGAACAAGAATGACTACAAATACTAGCACAAATTAACAATTTAAGGTGTAAATGTTAAATCCTTCAGAAAAGAATAATTAATATCAAAATAAAAGAATCTGATGTTATACAAAAAAATATGAAGCAAAATTCAGCTGAAAGGAGGAAGGAACCTCCTGAGATTCAGATCTCTTAACCCTAGAATAATTTTGCCAGAGAACTGGTGGGAGCTCTGTTGTCTGAGACGATACTCAAACTCCTCAGTACTGATAGAGAGTAAGGAGTAGTCAACTTGATGCTTCTGTGTGTTGGAAAAAATAAATGTCTCATGCAGCCATATAGGTTTCCTGAACATTTGAGTCTTTTTTTTTTTTTTCTGACTGCTAGATTTATGTCAGCACAAGACACAACCCATTCTGTATTTGAAATCTAGAATGTACTATTAAGGACATCATGCTTAATTCTCTCTATATACTTAATTTGACTGTCTTATTTTTGCAGGCTGTTAACCTGTCTTAATATCCCACTCTTATTGATCTGCTCTGCATACAAGGCTGTTAATCTCCTTTTATATGGATTAATGGTTAAAATGCATTATCATTCTTTCATAAAATAAAAAATTGGGAGTGTTTTGCCTTCAGGAACATTTTTGCTAAACTTTGAGTTAGACATTTCAGTTTAAATTCTTAAGCCCTGTTTTGAATATGTGTTTTTTTCCTCTAGTGCACAGAACAAGCTTCCATACATAACAATAAAAACATAATAAGCAGATTCAGCCTTGGGCAGAGGCTAGCTCAGCAGCTATCTACAGTGTTATCTTTTAACAATATCCTGGAGTTATGCATCTGATTCTTTTCTTCAGTCTTTAGCCAAGTGGCTTTGATGCTTTTAATTTCATAGTAGAGCACAATATGAACTATTGCAGTGCATCTGAAGTAACCTTGCCGCCAATGCATGGAGGTCAGCAGCTGGCAACTGAAGCTAAATGAAAGGGCTGGCATCCTTCTGGAGAAGAACTAAAAATGAGGGTCGTGGTTCAGTAGTAGCGTCAATGGTCAAATCCTAGAGTTTCACACAAAATGCCATTGTAGTAGGCAGGCCCTGGTAAGAATTATAAAGGGGATGCTCATATAAGCATCCTGAGCGTACAAGCCATCAACATCTTGGAAGTGTTTATTTTACCCAAAGATGATGTTTGACACGTGTCACTGAAGTGGGAATTTTGCAGTAGCACATACATCTACTATAGCAGTAGTTCACAGCTCAGGGAAGTTATCATAACCTCTCAGAATACTCCAGATGTCTTTTTAGTTTTCCTGTCATCTGTTTTTTTCTGTATCATTCTGTCTCTGATTACACAGGTTGATACTCCCATAGATTTGTAACTTAGTGATGTCAATGTGGTTAACTGACTAGATTTTTTTTTTGTCCTATGAGCTGATAGAAACCCCGGAAAAAGACAAAAGTACTTCACTCATAGATGAAATAGCAATGCCTTTTGCTCTAGTTTTAATATAATATTTGATAAGTGGGTTTCTGTCTGGATGTGTTCTTTGTCTGTATTCAGAAACTCTAGCTTTATAGATGGCTTGCTCTTCTATGTGCTGTTAAAGATGTGCAGGGAGATAAGACGGCATCACTCAACACCTATGTTCATTTGGTAATGCAGCTTTGAAGTCTTCACCTTCAAAGAAACGGTGCAATTCCATCACAGCCCTAAAGGCAGCATCACAAGAAATAGTGTGTGCGGTTAGCCAGGAGTGGAAGGATGAAAAGCGTGGCATTCTGGCTGAAGGACAAAGCTATGCCAGCCTTGATGAGGAAGGTAATGTCTTTCATATCAACAGCCTAAACAGTGTTTCTAAAGTAATTTAGTATAAGCTCTAGAAGCCCTATAACTAGAAAGCTTCCAATCTGGCTGAGCTTTCAAAACTTCAGAGTCAGATTACTCTCACGGAGAAAGTTGTTAGTCATAATTGGTAGAATGGACCTTCAGGAGCAAGAGGAAGTCAGAATCAAGGTTATAGTGTGATACTAATCTTTTGGATTTCAGAGAATCCTAAAAAAATTTATCCAGCCCAAGTGGCAAATTAAGGCCAGAGCCAGTGCTATTCTTTCACTGACTTTTAAACAAACACATCACATGAAGTGTTTTGAAGCTCAGTTCTTTGTTCCCAGAGTCTTTTTGAAGAGATACAGACTTTGCCTCTCTCATCTGCAGCCAGGCTCAAAGGATAACCAGCCACCTAATCCCATCTGAAAACCAGGCCCTGGTAGTGTGAGACCAGTCCCAGAATTTAGAAGAATTCATCAGATATTCATAACACTGTTTCATATTCGACCTTGGCATTGCTCTGCATTCTGCTGAATGTATTGGCTAGCAGCTGAAATTCACCCTGTAACGCAGCAGAGTGTGGGTATGGGCACATGAATAGTACAATCTCATCAATTCAAACATACTAAGAAGGTTCAAGAAGCTGTTGAGAGCACTAAGTGACTCCATACACTTGCATAAAGATCCTTGGATTCGATTTGAAATTAAGTTTGTTAATGTTCTTTGTTTTTGTGCATGCAGTACTAGCTTCACGCCACCGGCCGGATCTAGTGCCAAGCACTCCATCTCTGTTTGAAGCGGCTTCCTTGGCAACCACAATTTCTTCTTCTTCCTTGAATGTAGATGAGCATTACCAACGTGAACAACCTATGCTCTATTCTAGCAGGTAAAGGCAGTACATGTGGTAGAGGGTTCCCCACCATTTTGATAAAAGTCTGACAATGTGTGCAATGGAAGGAGGCTCTGTGAAAGAAGAAGCAGAAGGGGCAAGCATCTCTGTAGCTCAGTCTTGAATCTCTCCAGTGAAGGAGGGGTGCCATAAGCCCACAGGATTTGTTATTTATTTATTTGTTATTATATGTATTGTGATTGGGGTCACAAAATAGAAAGCATGAACACAGCAAAAATGTTATACTATGCTTTGAGTTTTTTGTCATGTTCCAAAACTAAACTGGGCATTAAAAACTTGCTTAGGCCTTAGTTTGTGCCATAAACCAACCTGCATTAACATCAGGGTAGGAAACACTTGTAACTTGGCTGTAGCCTAAAACAGCTGCGGAAAACTGATGTGCTCAGAAAAGGAACCTACTTTTCAAATTGATCTTTATTCTGAATGTACAGTGCTGAATGGTCTGTTTTAAGTTCTTTAAAAATTACCATTTTCTGAAGTGAATTTCTATGAAACTTCACCTGTGGGCGTGATTAGAGCCTGTCTGATTTTAACCCAGGAAGGATAAAAACAGGAACGTGTCAAGAAAAGTTGTGCAGATGCTTGTGAGCTAGATTGAGTGTGATTTGAATTGTGTTTGAATATCCTTTAGTCGTGACTGCCCAGTACCATGCTTATGCCAGTATGTCTTGTTGGGACATCATCTGTGTGTCTGTCTGTACTCTATCTTGTACACCTGAAGGGTGTTGTTTTGTGTCTCCTTGCCTGCTTGCGGATCTCTTCACCGTGTGCCGTACTGCAGAACAGCCATGTCTTTGTCTGTTTTTGTCAAGAAGGGTAACCACTGTGAACTCAAGTATATTGAATTTTGTTTAGAATAATTTGGAATCCTGGACCACACGGTGTCTATATAAATTTGATAAGCTTGCTCATGTGCTGAGATGAAGTTCTTTACTTTAAACTGCATGTTGTCCAAAAAGATTAAGTCATTTTAAAAGCAATTTACCTATATTAATTTACCTATTAAAATTTGACCAACTGCATTTTCATCAGAAGTAAAATGACTTGCAGAGTTACTTGATCAAAGTGATATTTGCAGGTTCCATTTTCTTTAAGTTTAAATAAATCTCACTGATGTGGCGTCTTCCATAGGTCTGATGTTTTGCCATAAAAATTTGGAATGAGGTATGGTTTGGGGTGTAACAAATATGAGTTTTAATTACAGAATCATCACAAGTTGTCCCCAAATGCATCTACACAAGCTCTAGGACAAAATTACTAATGAATACACATCAGTAGAAATAGAGCTCCTTCAAGTCAACTTCTGTCAGCGTTGTCCAGTTTGTGACAAAGTTAGTTGTAGGACTTCAATATTCCATCATCTTTTGCCAAGCTTTAGCTTTGGTAGCTATAAGGTTATAGAGTACTAGGGGTTTTTATTTGCTTTAAGCATCAAATAAAACTACAGAACTACTTCGTATTAGCATCAGTCAGCAAAGGAGAACTGTGGCGTTGTCTGTATAAAGAGTTCATGTTTACCCCAAATAAAACATTTCAAGTACTCCTTACTCTCCATAAATTAACTATAGAGAAGAACTATCAGTAAGTCCATGATATTTTACTGTAAACATATTCCAAAATAATTCTAAAATAAGGTTTTTAGCAGATCTGCACTTTGATTGTATGTTTAGACTTGTTTCCTCTCCAGTTGTGATTTAGTCAATGAAGTAACCTAAAATGTTGTCAGTTATGCAATTCCCGTGTACATCCTTACTCTACAAAATCAGATTGCAACTGTAGTGTCTGCGTTCCAGTTTTGCATAGTTTCCATTCATCAGTACAACAGGACATGTTCTCTAAGACAGCAGACCTCACACCAACATTCATTGATGGTGTGGCTCTCCATATTTTGTGTCAAAACAGTAGACTTTGCCCTATAGCCAGGAGATCTGCCACGGGGCTGACCAACATTTTGCTGATCTAGATGTATACTCTTCAGCTAGGATTCGGTGGCAATTTTTTCTCCTGGCCAAGTACTGGTACATGTGACAATATCAGTGTGTATTATTCATGAGGATTAGCTTTCCCCATCATAGCTAGCAGCTTTCTTCTAGGATTTAAGAAAGCTACTAAGCATTAAACTACTTTCCCCAAGACAATTCTGAGTGGTTTTGTAGCCACCTCTGCTTCCTACATCAGTGCAGGGAGGTCCTTCCTTCTTCATGGCACTAAGTAATACATCCATCTGAAGTTTCATTTACGTTTTTATGGTACATTGGAGAAACTTCAGTCCTCCCATGAAAAAAGCTGGCAGGCAAATAAAAACACCAAAACCTTCATGCTGCAATAACGCATTGAGATGTAGATGTCTTAGATTTTTCTCGCTGGAGCTCTGCTTCTGAGTATTACAAAATTTTATGATGTAGGACTCACCGCTTTGCCGTTTGTGTCTGATAAACAGAAAGCCAGGAGCAGTCCTTGAAACAAAGCCTAAATGAATTATTTGTTTACAAATGTTAGTCTGCTTTCAGTCTTTAAATATGTAACTGACTATGACATTCTGCTTCAAGTTATTTAATAGAATTACAGTTTGGCATTTTCTTTGTCAGGCTTTTTCCTCCTCTTTGAAAGTGTCCTGGCACGAGGAGAGAGTACACAAATTTCCTTGTAACCAGTCAGAAATCTCTTGTTCAGGGTAATACAGGGAGATAATCCTGTGTGCATAGTAATAATACGGTATCTGTACAGCTTCTTGACTCCTACTAATGCTAAGGAGCAGTATGCACTCATACCAGTGAGAAGACAGATGCTGTTATTTGCCTCATTAAAAAGAGAGCACTTTTGCATACCTTGAAGCACATGCCGTCTTTTTACATTTTTTATTTCCAGAATTACCCTCTGTTTCTGTCAGCCATGAATGAAATCATTCTCCAAGGAGAGGGAAATGGCGTTTTATATGAGAAGGGAGCTCAGCACCATCTCTCCTTGAGGGTGCTCAGCGCTCGTGGTAGGAAGCAAGGAGCTGCTGCCAACGTGGTTAACCACAAAGAGGGGACTTGCTGAGCTGGAGCCGGCTTCTGAGGCTGCATGATGTGACGAGGGTTTATGGAGACCTGGCTTGGTACAGGTTAGAACTGGCATAACTAATTGGTAGATGATGCAGAGCACCATTTAGGGATTTGTGATTAAAGCAAAGAAAAAAGAGAGACTGAGCAGCAGTCATAAACGTAGAGCTTCTTAGGAATCTTTTTCCAGACTGCTAGCTGATTATTTTTTACCAAGTTATTCCTCAGTCCTTGAAGAGTTAGAGGGAACTCAAGGTGTTAATCAGGCAGAATGAAGAGGAGCTGGTAAAAGTAGTGAACTAAGTAGTATTCAGGAGGGGAAAATGGCTGTGTTTTTCAGCACAAAAGGAACTTTAGCTAAAAAAGGGAAGTAAAAAGGAAAAAATGGACAAATGTGACATATGTTATTCAGCAAATGTAGGCTTTCTTGTTTGTCAGAAGACAGCTGGTTTCTGTTATATGAAGCTGTTTCTTAGTCAAGTGGTTCTGTCATAAGCAATGTCAAGCATTCATTTAGTAAGAGAACAGAATTGAAGATTTATTGCCTCTATTATAATTGTCAAAGATTTTCCACTCCTCTTCAAGTAGGTTTATATTCGGTGCAGAGATATTTTAGTACCTAAAAGGTCTGTTTTCCACCAGAAAATATGTTTGATTTTGAGTCCAAATACACTTCTTTGAAAGGGTTTATTTGCTTTATCTTAAGAAATATAATACCTACATATTATATCAGAGATTATTTTTATAGACAAAGTGATAACAGATTTCCCCTGCCACCACCACCCCAGGTAAAGTTTTCCTAATAAGTACTGATGAATTAAGTTAAAGATGACAGATCTGAATGTCTTGAGCAGTATGACTGTTGTCTCAGTTGACATTGCTTTTACAGTTGCAAAGAGCTGAAGCAAGTTAAGCCTTTCCAGGTGCTTCTGGAATGTTTTAAACAGGAGTTGCGAGATAAAACAGAAAGTCTCTTTGTGGTGTATCTTTCAGGAGGTCTCGTGGTTTCCAGTCACAAACCCAAACCAAATTCTGTGGTGCATAAAGGGATACTTCACCTCTTTGTCTTTAGAGCAATGCTATATAAGGAGGATTGCTGAATTATTCTGAAATGTTTGAGCCTAGGAGAATACATGAAATCTAATTCTTGTTTATGTATTCGGTACTTTCATTCCGTAAGATGTGTGTGTGTGTAATATGGACTTCTGACTTTTCTTTCCTCTTCTTTCTGCTTTTCTGTGTATTTTTCAATTGTTTGTTTGCCTTACCTCTGTGTTGCTGTTTTTTGGTGCAGACCACTTGAAATTTTGGAAGTCTTTGGTTGTGAGCTTTTTTCCTCTTACACAGCCAAAACTTTCTGAAATTAGTAAGCTTTGAACTGAAATGTCCCATGACTTGACATTCTATCAAACAACCTTTTCAAAGACAGATTAGAATATAAAAGTAAGATCATCTACTGTTTTTTCAGTGGAAAGGATTTGTAGGTATTGGTTTCACTGTTGTAAGGAATACCTAATTACACCTTTTACCAGTCTGGTTTTCTATGTAGACAAACTTTTGTGTGTTGTTTAAATGTTCTGTCTGTCTACCCACCACCTTTACCTTCTGAAGCATAAACAAATTTGGCTGAATCTGACTCAAAGAGGATTAAATTAATGCAAGCGTCATGAAAATAAGCAGCTCGGTGAAGGAAAAAAGACTTGAATGCTCTAATGCTAGGAACAGATGCACTGAGACACTGGGGGAATCCCCATGGGAAAGAAAGAAAATTTGACTATGATTGAAGCAACGTGTAATTGTAGCTTAAAGAAAAACAAAGCTTTCCCAGTTCTTTTGTGATGGAATTACCTTTGCTTATTTTTTCTTTTTTAATTAAGAACCAAGGTAAAATAGATAGCTTTAACAAAAGGAAGGCAACAGCACAGTTGAGCACACTCATTGTGGCTGACCATTACCGAATGGGAGATATTAACTGTAAAAATGGGGGGTTTTGCTTGGTTTTTCTTTCAGTCTAAAAATTTAGGATGAGATCTCAGTGCAATGTTGAAATTGTACAAAACCTCTGTTCTACTGAAGTGTTCTTTCTGATACACTGTCTATATAGGGATTTCTCCTGTGCCCTCCCTCCCCAATTTGTCTTTTCCCTACCAGAATTCTGCATTAAAACTGGCGATCAATGCAGCTATGATGATGCTGGTGCAGAAATTCGAACTTTTAGTTACCAACTGCTGACAGCATGTGTGTTGCTGTTAAGAGATGAATTATGAGATTATTTTTTTTCACTCTTTTATGCAGAATTTCCATGTCAGTTCCATGTCAGTTTCAGATCAGTTATTTAATTTGAAGAAAGGCTGTCATTTGTAAATCTTATAAATGTGCTGGTAGAAGGTATATTTTGTTGTATCTGAAGAGCTTTTTAAACTTTAAGGTGTACTGTCATTCTTTTTTTTTTTTTCTTCCTATTATAGGATTACAGTCATAATAGTTAATAACATATCTAAATACTAATGCATAATGTCTAAAAGTGTTCTAGGGGTACTTAAATAAACAATTTAATGTTTATTTGTTTATCCATTATGCTGTTTTGGAACAACAATCCTGTGTCAAGCTTAAGAGACCAAGAAACATAGCAGAAAAGCAGGTTGAAGAATACAGGTTTAAAGAGCATAACACTGCTACCTGCAGTCCTGAAGAAGCATTAAAAAAAGCATTGTTGGACAAAAGACTAATATATATTTAATTTAATCTTACAGTTTGACATTTTCTTAGTGATATATTTGGCATTATAAGAAAACAATGCCATCTAAGTCAACAGCATTCCCCCCTCTCCGGTGGTGTCAGAAATTAATATTTGGGTTTATTGTAGCTTGTTTATGAAGTGTTTGTGGAAATAGAAGAGAGAATCTTTCTTGGCATGTAAATGCTTGTCCTCAACACACATCAAAATATAAAATTTCAGTCTCTGGCTTCAAATGTGAAGTATAAAACTAATCTGGATGATGCACCAGTTTCATTAATTTACTAAGGAATATTTAAATTTCTATGGTTTAAGCCTCATACATATACCTAGTTATGACAATCTCTAGCTTGTGGAGTTCATAGATTAATCTAAAATTTGCTTTTTTCCTACTAGCTTTTCACTGAAGTTGAGGTTGTAATATGAGTTACTTTCATAGCCAGAGGAATACTGTGTAATCCTGGAATTCAGTGTAAATGGCTAAGGATTATCAGTTCTTAGTATCAAGTACCAAGTGGTTAGTATTAGTACCAAGGGATTAGTGAGGCATCTAGATTTCCTGAAAAAACAAGTACAGTTCTTTCTTCATTTAAAGTTTTCTGAGCCATTTACACTTGATCTTTTAGTCATTGAGATATTAGAGAATGCTTAATAATTTATGAGTCTGGAAAAAATTAATGTTGCTTCATTACAAATCTTACTTAAAGTAGTCTGTGTGGTTATAATGCTGCTCTACTCATGTATTAGTTAAGTGTGTGGAACTACGCTTAATATATTAACTATTTCCTTCATGTAGGTGTTTAGATACAGTATTAAATACCATATAGCAAGTAAGAATTCAGAACAGACATTAACTCCAGCAAAGCAAGGAGAGCCGACTGATTCTCAGATGTAGACTATTTGCTTGTCCATTGATACTCTGAGGCTTGTGTATAAAATAAAAGCTAGAAATTCTAAATAGAAATTATTAATAACTGTGGCGGAACATATTTTGCCATCATATATTTGCCCTTATTGGAGATTCTGAATGATTTTCAATAATTCAGCTGTGAAAGGTGGCAAGAAAGCAGTAACAAAGATTCTTTTTTTAGAAGATCTAGCAGGAGTATTTCCTTAATGAAAGTTTGTGAGATAAGCAAGCATTTTGTAAAGCAGAGGTTCTGTCCCTGGAATGGATCAGCACTGTCCCAAAAGGCAAAGCTTAGTGTCCCTGGCAATGGAAGAAGGACCTAACAAAGACTAAAGGACTAATCCTGTGAATGGAATTCCCTCAGCCTACTTTGAGAAGGTGACGCAGTGTGGTGGTTCGTAATTAGCCTTGAGTGACCCTTTAGTTTCACTTGTTCCTGCTCCAAGCCTAAAGATATATATTGATATGTAAAAGGTACATTTTTTTTTTTTTTTTTTCAGAAAAGTAGTCTGTGTGATTTCAGAGATGACTATATTTCCTGTTATAAAAGTTCATCTTCTCAAAACATCTCTAGAAAGAGTACCACCACTATGTAACTCAACGGGATATTAAGCAAACATCACAATTTATAGAAGAGAGGGCAGTAAATAAATATAGTACCCTGTTTGCATCATACCTGTTTATTTTTTGCTCAAAGGTACTGTCTAGAAGTTTCTGATAAAAGTTCTGGTGACTAACAAAGAGATATCACCCCCTGCTTTTCAGTCTTTCTTCAGTTCTGGTGCTATGTAGGAAGGAAGCATCACGGCAGAGTGAGAAGACTTTGGTCTGTTGCAGGGTTTATTTCACTTGGATGACTGAGAGGCCCTTCTTTTGGTAAAATGTTCACAAGGTGGCTCCACCCATTCAGAAACCTTCTGAAAAACTGATGTTCTGTTTGCAGTAGGCCAATGTAGGTCTAAGGTTCTGTGGGTACTTGTGACGTCACCTGACATAATTGTTATTAGCAATTGTGAGGGAACAGAGTTTGATAGCCCTATGGAAGAAATATTAGCTCAAGAACGTGTCCTTCACCAGCAAATATATATATATGACTTTTTTATGGATTTCTTTTTAATCTCACTGTTGTAAGTATACAAACAGCACTATGAATCTGAAAGCCTAGCCTTCCCATAATTTGCACCATATTGCAGTTTCATGAAATACACAATGTTGCTTCATACTTTGGTCCTCTGTACTATCTTCCCTTGAGACATACTACTGTGTCATAAGACAGTTTGCAGAATTACCCTAAGCTTCATCAACATCACTTTAAAGAATGAGTTACCATTTTCATGTTTCCTAATTTGATGGGATCCTTTGCCTCCTTATGCTGGATGAACTGAATAACATAATTTGGCATTGCAGTTGTTTGGTTTTGTTTGTTTTTCTTACATTTTAAAAGCAGACCATTATGTTGCTGTGGGCTTTCTTGTGAAGATCTCTGCATATGTACTGAAGTAGGAATGCCTCTCTCTGTGCTTACTAAATTAATTGGATCTAATCCCATTCAGCTGTTGATGCTCTGTTTGCAGCACTTTTTGTTGTAATTTGTCTTAGTAGAGCCTTAAAAACATTGTGTTTTGCCTTCACAGAAAAAAAAAAGTTGTATAAATTATTTAGCCAATGTTTCTGGAAACAACTTTGTTGTTGATAAATAGAAAGAAAACCTATACTTCTTTTTAACTTTAAATTTCAAATTATTGTTCATTTGAATACACAGATGTGCATGTGAAAGTCCAATGGTAGTAGTAATCATTTAATACATAAGCAAATGTTTTCTTGACTGAATTTGTCCCTCTGCATGCAGCTTTTCATATTCCATGCTGATCCTTGCAAGCTTAGTTTCATTATCTTCACTCTTCCTGGTGGGGAGTGTCCAGAGCAGCTTGTTAGAACAGACTGCAAGCGTAGATCCCTCCAAGGGCTGATGCAGGTTGATGTGCACCTCCCAGTGGATTTGGCTGTTATTATTCAGTGTTTTGTAATCTAGACTGAGTTCCTGAACTCTCATTGCTTACACCGTATCTTTTCAACTACATATGCATGTCAGATACAAAAAATGACAGGTCTCATGATTTTAATTGGCACCCGCAAAGGTGTATCGGTTTGACCGTGTGAAATTGATGTGCCTAGTGTGATGTTTACTGGTTCGCAGGTCATGGTGTGCCACTAGTGTGAGTGTAGTAGCACAGACTCACTGTCAGACTCCTTCGCTTGAAGCAGCATTCAGAAGATGAGTCATATCTATTGTTTTCTCAGGTCTGTAGTTTTGATGTTTGTCAGCACTGTTAGTGAAATATTATAAGAGACTTCTACTTTCTTTGACCTACTTTTTTTTTCAGGCCCCCATGGAATTTATATAAATGAAATGCAAAGTTGGGTTTTTGAGGTGATACAATATTAGACTAATTAATGCATTTAGTTCAACAGGTCATAAACACCTGTTGTCCCTGTTTACATTTATGTTTATGCAGGACAGATTTTCCTGCAACAGCTGGTTTTGAGTTGTGCCTTAGAACAATAGTTTTACTGCTCATTTGTCCTACAAGATGATTTTCTGACTAACTTCTTACACAGAGATCTAAAAGATCAAAACTCATGATGCAATGAGCTGATAATTTTTTCAAAAGCTTATATAAGAGTTTTCGCACACATTGGATATTGCAAATGCACTGGTATTTAGGGGATGAATATTCGGTGGGATATGTTGCAGAACATCCAAAGATAGACATCAAAGCCTATTTTTATTATAACTCTTTAACAACGGGGGAGACGCAGTGTCTCATTATAATTCATGGCTGTTGTATTTTGGCGCTATCTGAAAGAAGCTGATAATTATATTCCTACAAGAGCTGTTCTTCACACTGCAGGATAAAAAAAACCCAACAACAAACAAACAAAACAAAATACAGTTCAAACTTCTGCTTCGGTCAGTTGTTACTACCTGGCGCTGTTTCTGCCATTCTCCAAAGGCTCTGCAGACTTGGAAAGGAGACTGAAGAGTTCTGCCTGTGTCCTGCAGGCTGCCTTGCAAGTAGACACATTATGATGAGGCATATTTGTTTTTCCATGAAGAAAAGAAGTCTTATTTCTAAAACTGTCACTTCAGTTTAGTATAAATAAAATATGAAGGACAGAAATTGTAACTAAAATTTGGTAAGGTTTGAAGGACACTAGTCTTCTGATTATTTTTTAAATTATTATTATTACTATTTTATTTATTATTTTAGATTATCGTGCCTGGTTATGCTAATTCCTTGACAAAGTGTGATTATTTTTTTCTTTTATCCCTTAGAAACTTAATAGGATCTTATACATATCGTCCTTAGATTAAAATGTGTAAAAGTTACGTTGTTCTACAAATCTGCAGAAAATCAGTGTAATTTAATTGTTCCTACTGAAGATGTTGTGCCTGACACCCCATTTTTTATATTTGCAAGTAGCAATCCCTAACTATCTTTAACTTTTTGTGCTAATTTGAGGGAGGATTTTTTTGTATCTCATGTCCAAGAGAACATTTTAGAAAGACTTCGGAAAATTAAGGCTTTATACTATTTTCTACTCAAGAGGAAGAGAACTTGGGCCTGATTTTTTGATTAAATGTGTTCAAGTGTGCTGATCTGGAAGGCCAAAGCATGGCTTTTCTCCTCACTTCAGCATAAGGACAAAATATTTAGTCCTTGTTAAAGTACGATCCACATTAACACTAAGGATGAGACTTTAAAAAAACACCACCTTGCTTTTCCCCTTTTTCATAGGAGAATTGGAAATCCTGTTCTCATTCATATTTTCATGTAGTTCATAGCCACTTAGCCAGTTGTGATGCATGTTCTTCTTCATGCTGTCATTGCAAGGCAAGTACAACAAAAAAAATGATTGTCGCATTCTGCCATGAAAATGATTTCTAACTAAGCAGCTGTAACTGAGAAGGTCTTATTACGTTATTACACATTAGCACTATACTGCAGTTGCAGCAGAATTCAGCTGTGGGCAAAAGCAGTAGCTTTCATACCGACAACAGCATGGACTCCAGATGCAAATTAACATGGGAGTGACTTGGAATTTTCACTTTCCCCTTTATACACATTACAAATTAGCTTCCCAAAGGGGACAGTTCATGTTCTTTTAAACAGAGAAAAACCTCAAGTCATTGAACTTAAGGTATATTAAAGAAAGCTCTGTCTTGCAACAGTTTTCCTACACTTTTCCTTTTAATAAACAACTCTTCATGCAGGACATGAGTCTTCCTTACTTCCAGAGTTTACCTCTAATTATTCAGCGCGAAAGTCACAGCAGCAACAGAGATTGCTATTGGCAGTCATACCTGTGAATGAAATAACACAGTGCGCCTACTCTGTAAGTGCCTCTTCCTGGCAGAGCTAATTACAGTACGCTCTTATTTTTCTCCCACTTCACCTTCTGAACTGTTGGCTGCAAGTGATCATGTATCTGTATGAGAAGGTCCAGTGCTACTGTGCCTAATCACTGCATCTTTTTCCCCTATTTTGAATTAAGAAATTCTGCCAAAATTCACACCATGTGTAATGTGGAAGTAACTTCTTTTGAAATTAATGAAAGTATCCCACATTTAGCATGACATAGTTTTATCTTTAAATAAATATTAGAGTTCAGGAACAGTATTACTTCCTGATAAAATATTAATTAATGCAAAGATAGAAACTGTCATTTGTTTATGTTAGTCAAACATAAGCTGTCAATTATCTAACCATTGTCAACACATCTATATTTGCCCATTTACATTCCATCTTTTCAAGTATTTTAAGCTTTTACGTTTAAGAAAGAAATGTATTTTAAAATTTTCAGCTATGACTTAGCTCTCCGTATCTTATATTTGTGGTTGACTGTAGTCTCCCTTCTCTTTGCAGTAAAGGGTTGCCTTCGAGTTCAACATTCACTTTAGAAGACAGTGCCATCTATTTGACTTCAGAACAGAGCACGCTGGAAATGGAAAATGATAATGCTTCAGTTCTGGATGTCTACTTAGTAAGTTGTCAAACTGGTTCTGATGGGCTTTTTCCCCTGCAGTTCTTTTGACTGTAAGGAGTCAGTCTCAGTAAATGACTAAAATACACGCCTAGCTTCAAGATCCAGAGGTTCATTGAGGTATTGCTTATATGAGATATTTGCTTAAGTACTTTGCCAAACCAAATCCTTAAAGAATCACAGTTAACAGTCACAGTTAACTAAATCAATTCTACATGTAATTGGCTACTGGTACTTGCTACTGTCTTGTTTCAGTGAAGGCAGGATAGACAATAACTCCATGAAGTGTGCTGGAATATTAAATCAGTAGCTATTAAGTGGGTACTCTATACACTCAAGCAATGCTGGTGTAAAAGAAGAAAACAAAAATCAGTGGTACAGCCTACAGAGACGTAACATGGGGACCAAACAAAAACACACGACAAACATGTTTCATTTCAACATAAGATTAGGCACAAACATGTTTCACCTCAACACAAGAAAAAAATTTTCAGGACAATCAGTCACTGGAAGAACCTCCCGAGGGATGCGGTAGAGTCCCTGTCACTGAATGTTTTCAAGATGTGATGGGACATGGTGCTTGATAGTCTTATCTAGGCTCCCTTTACCATGAAAGGTTGGACCAGATGATCTCTTGAGGTCCCTTCCAACCTGGACTGTTCTGTGGTTCTCTTGGCCCCGCTTAACAAAGAAACCATTTCTTGTTTATAACTTGTGATTTTGGTTTATAATATAACAACGTTGTTTATCACTAGCACTGCTCAGCACTGGGAAGTCCATTTTTTAAAGTTTGAAGTCTATAGGGTGGATGGTGGAATGCTCTGAAAATCTAGTGACAGGCAGAGTTAATACCTGCTGTAAAGCTGTCCTTACGAGTTTCAGGTGTGACGGTGATATCTTCAGTTAGTTTTCGGCTTGTAAATCATTCATTACTATTACATGTGTGAGACTGCAGTAAGTATATGTGCATTCTACTAATCAGTATCAACAGAAAAATAAAAAAAAAAACAGCTCTGGACGTTATACAGACACACACTGTTTATTCTACTAAGCAAAGGTCTAGAAGAATAAATGGGCCTTAAGTGGAGAGAATCATAGATGCTTTTTTTGACCTAGCAGCGCCCTTTCTCTGCACCCTGAAAAATCCAAACTTACATACCTGAAGTGTCTAGGTATGCAACAGCTGACAGCTTTAAGGAAATTGGATACTGTGGCTAAGCACATGCTACTTCTTAATTGGCAAACTCACCTTGAGAAATTTGTTACCCCTGCCTTCTTGGTCCTGTCCCACACACTGTATTGATGCCTCCTTAACTATTTTGAGATTGCTGTGGGAGAAAGCCGTAACTTAATTACACGTACCCCTGTATGTACGCTGAGGTGTTTGTGGAAGAAAGAGGAATAAGAGACTATTTTGCGCACTTTCCTAATGCACCCTGAAACAACAGTTAGCCTCTGGTTGGGAAAGTCTGTTACTAAAGGGTCAGTGATGTGTGGTATCAGTTTGATTGACCGCTGCTGAGCAGAAGGCAGTTTTATTTTATTGGAAGGATGATTAAACACAGGCTAGAAGGGAAAGATGCATGTTTTTGAGAACACTAGGAACAGGTTAGTAATTTCTAATATATGTCTCAAAAATAAAGCAGATCAATGATGTTTGCATTAGCTGATTTAAGCCTCAGTTGAAAAGGTTACAAGATAAATTTTGACCTTTTAAAAGCATGAGGAGAAAATGTAGCTTTAAATGGCATACACAGATTTTCCTTTAATCCCTTAGTTAATAATCCTTGTCTGTGTTCCTACTGCAAGGCAAGCTGCTCTGGTCTTACCCACTTACTTGCTTAATTTCAGTCACTACAGTAATCCTTTGATTTCTTTGCCTCCTGCTTTGAAATACTAAACTGCTTGGGCAACTTTTAGTCCTCTAGAAAATAAAGAGATAGGAATTTTTGATCCCATGAATGAAAAAAAAAAAAAAAAAGACGACATTGTAGTAAAATGACATTGTGTTAACTGAAACAGCTTAAAAATGGCATTTGGCTGAACGGTGTTGTGTCCAAATTCAGTCAGTCAAGTGAGGTGTGGTAGAGATTGTTAATAAATAAATAAATAAATAATTCCTCTTACAGGTAAGAGCATTGGTATTGGGGTGTTACATTAAGGAAGCACCACGCAGACTCATACTGTGCAGCTGATGTCAAAATTGAGAACTTACCTGGTAACTGTTCTGGAACACAGGTACAGAGTTTGCAACTGAAGGGCTGGTCTAAGCCCAGAGTTCCTCATTTCTGAACAAAGACCAGGTCCAGCAAACCAGCATTTTGTGCACCAGCCACTCTAAGCAGCACTGTTAAGAACATACTCAAATCCAAGTTTACTTTAAAATTCCATTGGTTTATTTTCTCTTAAATCTTTTAACCCAGATAATAAATTTCCAAATACTCTAGTACCATACAGTGGGAAACAAATACTGAATATCCTATAAAAATAGTTTTAATTTTTAATTAAAGATTGCAGGAAGATAGAGGCAGATCTATAACATAATTGGAAATTTGAAATGTTTCTCTACAGAGAATTAAAACATTAAAGCTTTCTTGATTTTATGAATATGTAATACAATGATAGATCAGGTACTTAGAAGCAAGAGATGCTGGCTGAAATAAACAGGTGTCCTGTACATAAGCCAGTAACAGAGGAGGTAACACTCTTCTATTTAGCAATATGATATAAAAAATCCACACCCCCCCCAAAAAAAAAAAAACCAAACCAGAGTAAAACCAGTGTTTCCTTCTTCTCTGGAAGTAAGCTTAGTCTCTTCTTAAAATTACCCTGAATCCCTATTTATTGGTGTCAGTTCAGGCACCATCAGATGATGTATAAGCAGAAAAGCACTTAAAATCAGCAAATGCTGTTGAACCCCGAAGTCTATTGTGTTCTGCGGAATTTGATTAGTAGGAAATATAAGCCAAATCCTGCAAAAGTTTCCTGAGAGAGATCAGCAAGTGCAGCTGATCCTGAAGACCTTAGTCCAGTGTTGCCAAGGTCTGGTACCTAAAATGGAGGACCTTAAAAGTGATAATTTCACTTAGAAAGTAAGGAATAACTTAAAGTCACCTTGTTCCTTCTGTTCTGCAGTGAAGTCCCAAATTCTTTGATTGAGCTTTCTGTCCCTGAAAGAGCAACACCTGCAACTATGAGCTACTACACTGTGCTTTCTTAGCTTACCCCTGAAATGACTTACAAAGGTAGCTGATGTATTTTTTTGACAAACTACGATATCAATAAAATAGTAAGGCTTAAGAATTACTTAATTACAATTGCCTTCTGTTGTTGAAGGAAAGGCTCACAAAACTTGTCTATAATTTAGAAGTTACTACCGCTGAAGATATGGTTGCAAATGATTGAACAGGGCTTCAGTGAAATAAAAGAATGGAATAACTGCACTGATAAGCAAGCCCAGCTTATGTAGACTCTGGTTAGCGTAGCTATGATTTGTGTCAGATGAATTGCATTGATAATATTATTACATTTAGAATTACTTATGTTGTGGTTTATGTCCAAACGCCAATTTTATTATAGGATTTTGAAGTCTTAAAACATCGCTGGAGATTAATTTTATATTCCAAAGCTGCTGTAGATGCATAGATAAGCAGATTTGCAAATATTGGTCTATAAAATGCCTGTTTAGAAAATGCCTGGCTCTTCTTGCTCTTCAGTGCTCTTCCTCTTCTGTTCTCATTCTAATAGTTCTGTATTAAAGCCTGTCTCTTTGAGCATTTCCTAGTTCATATTCAGACTCTTCTGACTGCCAGATTACTGTCTAACTCCTCATCTTGCAGTTCCTCTCTCTTACAGATATTTTCACCCCTTCAGCTCTTTTCAGTTTAACACCCTAAACTCTCTCTTCTATTCCAAACTTTTCTTTCAGAGAAGAAAATTCCCTCCTGGCTCTGATCGAATGAAGCATCCTAGTCAGATACACCTTTGGCTATGGGATTGTGTTCGGTTTTCATTCAGAAATACTTTGCTTCTCAGTCTTTCATAACATTTGATTAAATTCTAATCATGTTGTAGTTTTCTTCAGCATGCTGTTGTAGAGTAATAACAAGTGCAGCTGGAATTAAAGCTGTGCCCAGGCAGGATACATGTAAAAACAAGCTAAAAAGTGTACAGTCACACTGTGCTGCATACCTCAAACTTTTTATGTTGTTCTCTTTCTGGAGGCTTCAGTTTCTCTGCCTCACCATTTCCTCTGAAGATACTGATGGATAAACATGGTTGATTGAACACTAATTCTGGGACTATGAGAAGGGAATTCAAGCGTCCTCGCTTACAGACATCCTTTCTTTTCCCTGAGAGCAGAATAATCCTTAAAATGTTCTGTGCACATATTGGAACCAATTAAGCACTCTTTCCTCAAAGTAGAATCCTGTTTAATTAAGGCTGAAGAGGGCAAACCTACTTGTTGTATGCAGTGATGTAACTGCTCCTTTCCTTTGTTACCTATCTTACCCCTGTATCCATCCATTCATAATCTTAAAAAGGAGAGGAAAAAGATGCCTATGTCTCTCATAGAACTGAAACCTGGGGGGAGGTGAAAACACAACCAAGCAAGCACTCAAATGTAGTTTGGCAGAGGTGTTCTTGCAGAAGCAATGTTATGTAGGAAGCAACGTAACAGCAAGATTTCAGTCACCCTTGCATGAAAATCAGACGTGGGAATTATGTGCTTGATTAGATTAAAAATGTACCATTTCAGATTACAAGTAATACATTACCTGAGTAAGCCAAGGGCTAAAATGCCAGCACGTACTGTCACTAAAATACACATTCTCATCCTGGGTCTTTTAATGTACCATATGAGGAAATCAATCAGCTCAAAACCAAATCCCTGAAAAGAGAACGGGAGCACAAAAATGCTCCAATACAAAAAGCCTCAAATAGGCTCAAGCATTGTAAATCCATTATATACCTGGTGTGAAACATCTCAGACAGTGATTACAGGAATGCATCCTGTAGTGTCATTTGTTCATTATTTATCATTTCAGACCCTATTGCTATGGCCAAGCTCAGTTTCTATCACAAAATAATGTTTCTTATATCTGCAATCAAAGTAACCCCAAAAGCTGTGCAGTGGTTACCTGGCACAAAGCTGAACATCTGAAAATCCCAGCTCCTTAAAATGGCATCAGTGCCATGAACAGCATTTCCGTGACTAACTCACACAGTTAGCAGCTGCTACGAGGTTCTGTCTGGTCATTTTGGTTTTCTCCAACTCCGTTATGCAATTTTTTTCCATCACTGATCCCTCTGAAATGCTTTGGAAGGATCAGAGGAAAGGGAATGAGAATAAGCTAGTTGTAATTGTGTTAGGTAATTAGTGGAATAGCATAAAGCTGGCATCATCAATATTGCTAGTCTCCTTAGAGAGTGAAAAGTAGTGATAAGGCCAGAGGGTCTGAAGTTGTGTTGAGCAACCATTCTATCTGTCAAAAATGGACCTGCAGTCATTCAGATCTGAGCTTTCATCCAGAAACTAGATGGCGCTAGTGGAAATTCTGACTGATTTCTGGCTTCATAAAACACTGTTTTGTTTATCAGTACTAGCATTTTTCAACCTTTTTTTTTTGCCACACTGATTCATAAATATTTTTTTTCTTTGTTAGCCTTATGTCATACTCTTGTTAAAATATTGCTTTCTTTAATTTTACTTGCTTGTCCAACAGTTTCACTTCAAATTGTTCTGCATCCTGTATGTACATATTACTGTAATCTCTTAGGGCATTCAGGTGCTAATATGGCAGTAGGCAGACGTTCATTGCCAGACCACTGCTATCTAGAGAGAGAACAGCCTCTGAGAAATTAGCACTGCGCTCACTAGCATCAGTGATTATGAACACCCTAACACTGCTGCACAACACAGTAACAGTTTTAAAGGCTGCCACAGAACGATATTGAAATACCAGTTCTTCAAGGTTGAAGGTCTAGTGCTGTAAGTCATAACTAAAATACTGTTTTAAATCTACTGGTTACCATTTTCTAAGATAAGCTTTAAAAATGCCTTTGGAGATTTTTGTTGTTGTTCATAGTCAAGATTAGATTGTTGTTGAACTGTGTAAAGGTTAGTTAAATGCTTATATCAAAAAGTACAATTTAAAGGTGACCTTAAAAATCCATTTAATAAATGGGAACTTACACCTTCATTATATTTTTCATAAGCTTTTAGAATAAGGGCACTTCTCTACAGATGTCTTTGTTTTGGTTTTGTGCCCTGCTCTATGTTGGACACATTAGCTGACTTGCATTCAATTTACTGCAATATTTTGTTCAGATGTCAGTTTATCCTTAGTTTGAGTCGTACTCAAAGGTGTTCAGCAAAGAACAGTTTCTCTTTGATTCATCTCTGACTCCACAGAGGTGCTAAGAAGTGATCAAGTATCTGTATTGTGTAACCTCTGCTTCTGTAGAAGATGCTGTAGAAAAATCTAATTCATTAACATTATTAGGTAATATTTTTTTTTGTCAAATAGAATTTCTGTGACATTGACTAGAACATTAGTTGTGCCTGAAAGTTTTTTGGGTAGGTATGGTTTTTCAAGTGGGGAAGGGTATCATGTGGAAGCTAGCAGGACTTTCATACATGACGTATGAAGACTGCAGTTTTTCCCCTAACGCCTTTAAGTATCAAAGGCCCCAGTCAATTCTGCAAGGTAATAAAAGCTGTTGTGAGCTGCTGAATGCACTCAGTTTGGACTGTCTTCTCTGATGTCCAGAGTGTTCAGCATTTTGCAGTAGCAAGTGGTTCTATTTCATGTAATATGTGTACTGCAATGTCTGCAAAACCACAGGGGTTAGCTGTTGTACAAGAAAAGAGTCCCAATGCTTTTGATGAGGGGGCAGGATAAGAAAAGAATCACTGCCAAACTGTGCTGCAGCCTGTTTAGGGGAAGAAGGATGTTACTTGTTCATAATTCTCTACGAAAATAAACACAGCTCTTGACTTTACCTGTCATTTCTGTATTTCCAGTAACAGGAAGAGTAAAAATAAGAGAAGTGGCCGTGGTTAATGAAGAGCACTTTCTGCACTCCTGATTTAAGAAGGAGGAATTTGCTGAGCCTGATAGACAAGACAAAGAATAGTAATCAACTGAACTTATTCTAAGAAGTGTCAGGATCTTTGAACCATAGAAAGGATTGATGGACTTTGCAAAAATGACATGAAACATTCCACACTCCGCTATCATCTGCTGTTGCTTGCTGAACTGTGAAGAACTGTGTATTCAGGCTGCTTTCTACTATACTGCCAATCACCTTTTTTGGACTTGAAAGTGATATTTTCTTATCATCTCTCTAGTGATTTCATTAGCATGCATTCTGTAACTATGCACAAGCAAAATCTATTATCTGCTTTACCTATTTAAAAATAAGCACAGTGGTGAATATAATTAATTTAATTTGTTTTGACCCTTCAGTTCTAATCACGTAGGTCCACATCAGTGGAAACTGGAATTGATGTCCTGCAAGGGTTAGGGTAAACCTCTGCACATACTATAGGAAAATGAGCCTCTAAAGATATATTTTCACTGCTGGTGAAAAGGAGAAAAAAAATGTTATTTATAACAAGGCCTTATGTTGTGTACATATAATGTCTTTGAAATATTTTTGATTTTAGTTTATTTCTTGTAAAAGAGAAATTATATAATTTATTTAGTACATACTACTGTAAACTATAGTTTCATTGACAAATAAAATATTTTGTTCTCAAGACTATCACAGCTGTCAACCTGCTCTCGATCTGTACAGGACCTACTGTTCCAGCATTTCTGTGCCTTCATGACGTAGTCTTGAGAGGCATCCCAAGAGATCTGACAACTACTTTATAACATGGCATCTGTCTTTATCTTCTGCCAGCCTATAATGAAGAGGGGAGTCTTGAAATTAGAGCAGAAAAGGCGAATGAACATACTCAACAGGCATTGCTTCATAAAAGGATTTCAGACTCTTCAGTATGAGCAATAATTTTAAAATAACTATTGAACTGTTCTGATTTCCTTAATGTCACTAGCAGCAGAGAGAGAATCCAAACGCCAGTGAACATCAGTCCAAGATTTCATGCTCTGATGCAGTGGTGTATTTAAAAACTACACAGGTGTCACTTTGAAACTTTATGAAAGTTATTGGTAATAATATTTCTTCTAGGAGTAATTCTGGCCAAACCAGAATTTGGCACTTTAATTCCTATGACCATGCTTTGTACCTCTGAAGAATTTTTCATTTAAGGTTTTGGTGTGGGGTAGTTTGGTTTTGGGGTTTTTTTTTTGTTTTGTTTTGTTTTGTTTTTACTTTGATGTAACCCTATAACCCTGACAAGGAGGAGGGTATTATTCCTTAATTATGCACAGAATAGAGCAATGGAAAGGTTGGGGTTTTTTTCTCAAAGTATGTAGAGTCTTTAGCTTAACTTAGAGTCTCTGTCTCATGATTGCCTCTTTTCCAGGCTTTAAAATTAGATTGCTTAATCTCAGCAAGATAATTCTTCTGCAGCATTCCTCTTAGAAATGCAAGAGACCAATCTGCATGCCCTGTGAGCAAAAGCATTTCGTACGTCAGTGTCTGCTCCTTTGTGCACAGGGTATAGCGTATTTAGAATGTGTCTCTATGCAAAGCAGATATTTCTGATCAGTTTTACTTGGGGAAGAACACAAAGTTTCTTGGTTTAAGCACCAGATTAACCTTCATAAAGCACATACATGTTACTTTTTTCCCCCATTACCTAGCAAACTGTAGTATCCGAATCATTTGTACTTACGAAGATCCAAGAGGACACACAACTTAACTGCAACAATTGTGTCCAAACTGAGAATGTCTTTACTAAATGATTTGGAGACTGAGCCTTCCTTTGTGTACAATCCCTTTAATGCAGTAATTTATAAATTAAAACAGTCACTTAATACTTGCAAAAGGAAATCCTGTATAGACTATGGAACTTTCTCCAAAGTATGTGCACTTACAAATCTTTTTTTTTTTTTTTTTTTTTTTTTTTTGTGACTACATGGTTCCATTGAGAGGGAAGAGGGATTACAGCTAAGTAATGTTAACGATCAAAATTCTGGAACCCATTTCTTTCTCTAACACATAAAATGGTATAAAGCTTCAAACATCGAAGAGTACAGGAGCATGTAAGGATTTGTATGCTTCATGCCTGTGTATTTCGTTTCTGTTCATATTGCATTGGTATTTTGCATTGATAGCACTTTGATGAAAATGTAATGACTGTTAAATGTAACTATAAAGATGATAAAGCAGTGCATGTCAGGTAAAACCAAAATACATACAGAAGACATACGCAACTCACTGGGGTATTAAAGTAATGTATTGGTCTATTTCTCCAGGTCTAAACAGATGGAACTCACCACAGGGAGCAAAATTTGAAGAATTAGGTCACAGACATGGGCTATCTGTGTGCAGTGGTATCTGAATACCCTGGCCCTGCAAGCTGCCCAGAAGGAAAAAGCACAGGTTGATGCCTGCTTAGAGGGAGGTCGGGAGTAACTCCAAATTTGTATATCTGACCATGCAACTTAATCATATGGCACTCAGAGGGCGAGTTTTGCCTTCGGTGGTAGTGTGTAATAGTTATTCTCAGTTTTTAAAAAAAAAACACCAAAACTTCATGTCCTTGTGCTGGAATTCAATGGTTTGAAAATACTAATGTTGATCCCAAGATCTGTTAACTTGTTGACTTTACTTATACTTAAGGCAATTTAATTTCATGTAACTCAATGATATTTTCAGAAACCCTTAACACTAGACAGCGATAGAAGAGTGATCAGTAGTGCACTCCACCTACGCTTCGCAGAAGCCATTTGCTGACCCATTTCCAGTGATGCATGCGTTTCCTTGCAACAAGAAAGATATCAGATCTTGCCAGACAGAAGGCGTGGGGCCTGTCCCCACAGCGATTTTGCGTCTGGAACTACTTTGCAGCTATTCTACACCAGCCTAAAAAAAGATATTGATACCAAAGTGCTGTGGCGTGAACAACATTAACCTAGGGGACAAGCATCAAGATGAAAAACATTAAGAGATATTGTTAAAATCGCTAACACCTAACTCAGGCCCTTTTGAAGTTGGACGAATGATCCTCACTGGTAGTAGCGTCCTGCAAAGTTCATTAACTTGAGCATTGCTGACAATTTTTTAAAGGATTTGGTAAGTGAGATTGGTAATACCAGTGAAAATATTTAATCTGCAGTAATTCATTGATTTGTCATTAACTTAGAAACAAGAGATGACCGTTTCCTGTTGAGTGTTGCTCATGACCTTGGATAATTAGAGGAAAATCACTGTGGAACTACCTGGATAATACCAGAAAATATCTTCTGACACTCTTTTTATAGGAACGGCAAGGTATGTAAACAAACATCATCTTCTACTAGATCAAATGCTACATAAAAGAATAGGTGTTTCTCCATTCTTCCAGCTGCTTTCCCGGCTCCCTAAGGAAGTCAAAAAAAGGGTTTGCTTTACTAATGTATTCTGCAGTCTGATAAAAGTGGTTTCTCCCTACAGGCCTTATCTCAGTATGTAGATCATTATTGCTGCAAAACCATAACTAGTTTCTTCCAGAAGTAGTAAGAATGTGGGATGCTCTTCAAGGAACTGGAGAGTATCTTGTATCTGCTTGTTGTATAAACACTTCCCTCACAAAATGCAACAAGAAAGAGGAAAGAGGCAAGAGGCTGGATATGCTAGATAATATGGTTTGCTACAGAGAACTCTTAACTGTCAAAGTCTCAGTTGAAATTTGCACAAACGACTTGTCTGGGCTTTTGTCCCTTGTGGTAGAAAATAATTTCATCTTAAAGAAAAAAATAATACAAATCTCGGCAAGAAACTTGACAGCTTACTCCCCAAAGCATTGCAAGATGCCAGCTGCTTACCTGAGTGAGAGCTTTAGAAATGTAAAATTGGTGAGCTTCTTAATACATGTATGCTTTACATATTTATGATTTTATTTGCAACTGTTGCATCTTTCAGTCCTGTCCTATGGAAGGATGTGAAGTGAAATGTCTGTGTTCCCACAGAAATTATTTTTTTTTTTAAGAAATGTTTTCATGAGAATTACTTCTTATCTCTCATTTCCCTGGTAAGCCTATTTTCTTTTTTCAGTTTAAGTAACAATAAAAGATGTCTAGCTGAGACTCTTGTCATCTTCACATATCATTAATAATACAGTATCACTGGCATATAAATAACTCAGTAGGAACTTGACCAGTCACATACATAAATTCCCTTCTCTTTCTTCACTGCTTTTTGAAGCACATCATCAGAAGTTCTATCAAACATACATCAAGTGTGACAGATGATGTGCTTTATTTTCCCTTTACTGGCCCAGAGTAACATTTTACCTACAGGAGGTGATGGATCAGAATACCTGCTGCCAGAAAATACTGTCCTAGAATGTGTCCCTGGGTGGACGCGATATTCTGTGTTAATGTACTTTTCCATGGACATTAACTCCAGTATTCACACAGCCAAATAGCTCCTGGACAAACCAGTGAATGTCATGTCAAGTGGTCCATATTAGCTGCTCACATCAGTGCAGTTACCTGGAATTAATTAACTGCAGTTAATAGGAATTGGAATCTCAACAGGTTTTTTGAGTGAACTGCAGCTACTCCAGTTTTGGGGTGTAAATCCATTGTCCAAGTGGCCTGTTGTAAAGCTTGAACCCAATATACAAGCCCTGGTCTGTGCCCCATTGCTCCCACTCCGTACTGCCAGTGTGTCCTGCAGTTCTTCTCCTAAATTGTCAAGAAAGGGGGAACCCCTCTCTGTTACTGCTTAGGTCTGGACAAGCTGTAGATACTGTACTTTGAAAATTTTCCAGAGAAGAGGACAGGAACTGTAGAACAGCACAAATACACGAAGTGGATTCTTAACCATGCAGCTTAGGAAACGACTGCAGTTACTGATACTTTCAATTTCAAAGTATTTTGCTTTGTCTAGCTGAGGCTGCTGAAGTTAGACTGCTGTCAGCACCTGTGGCATGGAGGAACTGCCTGGATGTTACAATCCTTGCAAGGTAGAAATAAATAGCATTTTTCCTTTGAACTGTGGGCTTTTCTTTTTTTTTTTTTTTTTTTTTTTTTTTTTAAGCGGTGAAGGGGGGTGGGTAGCGCTGCCTGTAATTTCTGTCCTTTCCAGGCTCCAGCTCCTGGTCATTCTACCCAGCAAGGCCTCTTTGCCTTGAACAGGCCCCTGCAGCGATGCACCCACGAGCAATTAATGCCCGGTGTGAGAACAGCAGCCAAGGGGAAGGGGCACGGCAGGAGGGGTCCACGTCACCAAGCGGCCGTCGCGGCGACTTGTTTTCACGGTACCACCCGGATTCGAGACCCACAAATTCTCCTACGTCCAAAAAAAAAAAATCAAAGCCTGAGCAGGCCACCAGGAGCAGCGACGTTCGTGCTGAGCGGTGGGGCCCCTCTGCTGGGCCGACGGGGAACTGCCGCCTCCTGGACAAGGCCCGTGCTGGAGAGAGACGGCGCTCGGCGCCGGCGAGGCCTTGTTCTCTCAGCAGCAACACCCCGGCCGCCGCGACGCCTCGTCGGACACGGGCGAAGGGCGCGCACGGCCCCTCACAGAACCCTCGCCAGCCCCTGACCCGCCGAGGCTCGGGAAGGACGCGCCCCGCCTGCGCCTCCCTCCTCCGCCCGGTTCCAGCGGGGGCTGCTCCGCGCCCTACCTGCCCCCGGCCCCGGTCTTCCGCCACCGGCCCGGCCCGGCATTCCGCTGCTCCCAGCGGCGCCGGCGGAGGGCGGTAGCGACCGCGCCGCCCCTGGTTCGCCGCTGCCGTTCGCGGCGGGCTGGGTCCTCCCCGGCCGCTTCCGTAGCCAGGAGCGGCGGCATGTGGAGGTCGGGGGCGGCCGGTGCGGTGCGGGCCGCTCGGCGAGCGGCGGCGGTGCGGCGGCGGAGCGGAGGCCCTCCGGGCACCCCGCTGGCGGGGACACCGGCCGCCGGCCGGGGCCAGACGGTAAGCCTGAGGCGGGCGGCGAGGCGCGACCTGCGCCGCCGGGAAGTTGAGGGGGGGCGACCTCGGGCCGGGCTCCTGGGGGGCGGCTGGCGGCGTGCCCTCAGTCGGCGGTGGGGCAGCCGGGCCTCCCCGCGGGCGGGCCGGCCGGCGGCGGGGCGCGTCGTCCCGCTGCGGCCGGGGGAAGGCCCCTCCCCCGCCGTGCCCCCCCTGAGGCGGGCGGAAGGACGGTGGGCCGAGCGCGGTGCTCCGGTGGCGGTGGCTGCCCCGGCCGGGGAGCGGCGCGGCCCTTCGTGAGCGCGAACGCGCGGGGCCGGCGGCCGCGGTGGGTCCCAGCCCTGGCGCGGCGGGAAGGGCAGCAGCGAGGGCTGCCCCGGCCTTTGCCGTACCCCAGAGCTGTTCGCTGGAGGAGCTGGCGCCGGCGGGGTTCGGCGCGGGGAGGGCGGCACGGCTTGTGCGGGCACCGCCTCGGCAGCCCCAAGCCATAAACGTAGCGTGAGCGCGGCGGTGGGGTTACCGCCTCGCGGCCTGGCCAGAACCCCAGCGGAGCTGCGGCCTCCTAGCTTTTGATCCCAAGCGTGTATTAAAGAAATGCTAAAGGGTACAAGGCAAAAACATGTGAGCATCAGTATGTATTTTGTCAGCCTGTATCAGCAGGGAGTTTGCAGTTCCTTATGTCCGTGTCATGGCTTTGGACTGACAGACCAGTGTGTCTGTAACGCTGGAGGACAGATGTCAAACCATACGCAGAGGGATGTTCCCGTGTTTTGCTCTCGTGTGTGCTTGAAGGAGGGCTGTCATAGTTCCTTTTTAAATGTCACTTGCTTTTCAGCTCTGTTGGTTCTCAAGACCTTGTGCAAGTAAACAAAAAGCAGCCAAGAATGATATCTTACTGTGCATCCGGAAATACACCCTTCATAGCCCAGGTTAAGAAGAAAATGGCAGGCATGCTCTCTTTCTTTCTTCGTGGAGAGCATAAGTGCTTCTCTGTTAGACTAGGGGATCAACTGTATTTTTATCCATGCTGATGTATGGCTTCCCCTCAAAAGGGTTGCCTATTTTGCTGTCTTGTCTGCTACTGCCAGTATGTTTATACAGCTTTTCCGTAATTTTTATTTGGATTCTTTAAGCTTTCTTTTTTTTTCTAAACGGAAGAGAAATTAGAAATAAACCAGCTTGTTTTATAGAAGAGATCTGGAATGTGAAGTGTGATGTTAGCTCTTTTGTAAGTAAGGAGGATTCAGAGCTTCTGTTTATTTCAGTTGAATATATTCATGGCTTCTAATAGAGGGACACAAGGTGTTGATAATGAAGCATCAGAGTAGTGGATGCTTGTGAACATCTTGGCCTCTCTTTTTTTTTTTTTTCATTAGTTCGTATCAGAAGGCAAGGATATTCTAGACTGCCTCAGTCATCCAAGGATTAGAGCTGCACAATTCTTTCCGTGTTATCTCTGTGATACAGAATATGAATATTTTTACTTGGGGGGGACGGAGGGGTCTTCAAGGATCTATTTAATTTGTGTTACAAATGTATCATTTATAATTCTTCATGTTTTAACTTGTAATTCCATTTTACTTACGCTTTCAACAGCAATTACAATATGTGTCAGAGGTGAAGAGCAGCACTATTCAGTTCATGAATTTAAGAAATGCAGGAACTCTGAACGACACAAGGTAAATTGTATTTTGAGATATACGAAAATATCATCTCTGCATTTCAAAATACTTTGTAAACATGGTAAGAATATCAAACTAATGTAATGTTGATCTGATGATGTAAAGGGAAAGCACAGTTTTAGCAAAAGGCATTTTGGGTGAATTTGGGAAGTCAATTAGCAAATAATTCATGTACCTAAACGTAGGTGTCTAGCACCGTTTTGTATATGTCAAGGTACATGAAATTTCCGTTTGCGCTGAGAGGATGTGACACAGCACCTGTCAGAGACTTCTCCCCTTCTGATGCAGCAGTTGGAGGCCCAATGAAGGATTCTGCAGATGTCTAAAATGGCTCTTACCATTAAGTACCTGAACTGCACTCTGAACCAGTACATGAATCCTGCCTAATCCTAACGCTTTCCGTTCTCCACGCCCGTAGGTGTTTCTGTGGTGTCCCTTGCGTAAGTGACTTAGAGTGTATTTCAGTAACAGGCTAGCAAGAAACTTTTGAAAAAAATTATGTTCTATATCATTGGTTGGCAGATATTGAGTCACCATAGTTCATAGTAACTGTTGCGTTGCTATACCCATTAGCAAAAACTGAAATGATTTCACTGAATTGTCTGTTGCTGGAGATACCTTCTTTAAATAAGTAGAAAAAGTTAGTGGGAACAAACTCTAGATCAGTTTAATTAACCAAGAGAAACTAAATCACCTAAGTTTTTCCATCCATATCAGTATCGTCTTTTAACTGAGTGTGTAGGTGGGTAACAGAAGCTAGTCTTACAAGTGCTGTAAGCCTTACATAATGGCTACAAGGGTGCTTTGAGACTCTCTGAAGAAGAAGGTATTTGTATGTATTAGTTCATAAGCACACTTCAAATAATGTATAATTACTGGGATGTGTTGGTAATTCCAGCTGACAAGTGAAATGCTGTACGTAGACCTGGCATGTGATATTGATGTTTCTAAACTGCTTATAGCTACAGTCTTAGAGTCAAATGACATGCTTCTGAACAGCAGATGCTTGTCTCATAGAGTTCTACTCTCATAGAGCTCAAAACTAAGTAATTCTTGCACAAAGTCCTTTCATGAAAATGCCGTATTTTGAAATCTAACTCTGTCCACTTAGTACACAGGGGTCAGTTTGTCTGAGGAAAGAAGTACATAGTCCTCAGTTGAGAGATGTCTGCTACCAGAATTTCAAAATTCCACCTCCATTTATAAGGTGGATTGTTACCTACATTGCCTTAAGAAAAATGACTTTTTTTATATGATCTTGTTTTATATGATCATTTCACGGTTACTGTTTAATCCAAGGGCATGGGCTTGGTATGTTTTTATTATAGGGAAAATACTGTCTTCCGTGGTTTTCCTTCTAATTTATGGGCTTGTATGTCATTTGTAGCTCTTTAGATGAGACCACTTATGAAAAACTGGCTGAAGAAACATTGGATTCCTTAGCAGATTTCTTTGAGGACCTGACTGATAAGCCTTTTACCCCAGAAGATTATGATGTCTCTTTAGGGGTATGTTTTAAACACTCTATTACCACTGTAATTATTGTAGATATTTTCTTCTTTGAAGCAGAGTTTTAAATCAGTCACCTTAGTGCCAACAATTAAAATACAATGAGTTTTTACAGCTTTATTGTTAAAATATACCCGTTTATACTGGCTGGAGCAACTGTTCTGGTAAAAAGTAATAATGCTGTTATATGATTCGAGGATTTAAAATGTTTAGTGTATGGAGAAAGACGTAATATGGAATAATAAATGAGCACAAGAGGAGACAGAAACTGGCTTCTGATTTCACGGTGGTCTATACATTTTTCTAAACATGCATAGAGTCACTTCCCTCCCGGTGAATATGATGAGAGGCCTATGTGGCAGAGTACATGTACATCACATGTAACTGGTAGAGCAGTTTCTTTGATCGCCCTGAATACTGAGAAGTGGCATCTGCCTTGACCTGGTAGAGTACATCTGTCCTGGCATTACTGATGATAGCCTGTGGTGGAGAGAAGCAACAAGAGGATGCCATGTTTGGACAGGTGGTTGCAAAAGTGCAGAGCATACGTGCCGAGGCGGCTACTGTCACAGGAGACATTGGGTGGTTGCTAGCCTGATAATTGGAGCCTGTAACAGGTCAGCCACTCACATTCCTTTACAGGAGTGACAGACTCAGTTTAAAAATGTCCATTCTGTTGATATTGCGAACTTATTAGTTTTATATACAATTCCTGAAGTGGTTTTGTAAGTTACAGCCCTCTGCATGACTTGGAGGAGAGTGCAGTTTCTCCCTACACTGCCATCTGCAACACAACACAGGTCTTTCACTGCTGCATGTTTTTTGAGCTTAGGATAAAAATTAGCAAAAAAATTGTAATTTACCTCTTTAATATTCTTAGACTCTTCATTAGGCAAAGGTGATGAGGCATCTTATGCCAGAATTTTATCTCCAGCCACTGTATAGTGGATTGTGTTTGACATTGACTCATTGTGATGCTCAAAAGGAATTATTCTTACGTCCATCTTAATTTTTACTAGCACTCTTTTGTTGCATAGACTGTATGATGACATCATAATACGTTGTCCTTTCTGTTAAGAGTAAAAAATTAAACAGTCCCAAGTTTACCAAAGCTAATTCTGAACAAACAAGGCTAGTGCTATAGCCAGCCACAAGGTGGCGAACGTGATAAAGGTCTGTTATGCCTAAAAATTGTGAACTTGATTTCTTCACGCAGTTTATATCTTTGTGTCCAGGGAAAAAAAAAAATCTCTTTCGAAGAATATTCTTGTTACCGGGAGCTAACAAAAATTCATCCAGTACTACAAAACACATACAGTAGTGTTCCTTGAAATATGGTAAAAATATCTTGCAATTTAAGTTCTTAAAAACTTAAGTTGTATTTTCTAGTATTTCAGAAGTATTGCAAAATGTATGGGAAGACGTTTTAAACACAGCATTAGAAGTTAACTTTTATTTAATTGCAGAGCAACAGAGCAACAACACCCTCCAACAGCTGACACATAATGTAAGCAATAGTATAAGTTTTTTGTTAACTCTTTGGAAACCTATTTACTTATAGTGTTTCTGTAGCATACAGAATAACATCATGGTGAATATTTAATGGGGCACTAAAGAGCACGTAGAAGAGTAGTGGAACCTTTGTACCACTGTTCAGGCTGAATCCCCCAACCTGCGCTTATTCTGCTGTATCTCTACAGATCTAAGACCGCTGGTTGTCCTTTGCACTAAACCAATATCCAATTAACATAACTGGCAGGACAACCTGATGGCCATATTACCCATGGGAGCCTTTTATTTTTATTTTATTGATCATAGATACAAATGGCTTATCAAGCACAGAAACAGCATGGGAACTAAGGTATGAAAAACAGACCTTGAGAGTATCATTTCATGGCTGATTATCCTTGAGATATGTCAGAAACCAGTAACACTGAGTTACTTTGTCAGGAAAGGAAGCTCTAAGCTGCTGCCTTTGCTGCAGAGTAAGTTTGCAAGTAGTAGGTACTCATAAATGAAAGTATTGTTTGCCCCGCAGTAAGTGTTTATACACAGCAAATAGCCCTAGCAATGATAGTAGCTCTAGTGATATCTTCTGACTAAAGCATGAAAAGTATGATTCCCTTAAAGAAGTTTTATTGTGCTGTAGAGCATGAAGTATGTGAGAAACTGTAGATGAAATATAATTAGCTATTACCTGAATCATCAAACTTTATTCTGTAGAGATACCCTTTTTAATTAGCATAATTCAGATAATCTGTAGGTTAACTCTAGTCCAAGTGGTGGTGTTCTCTTAAAGTTAGGACAGAATTGTTTTCGTCAGACTTACGTATGCTTTTCAAATGCACTTGTGAAAATGTCAGAGAATTGTGAACCGTGTAAGAAATGTAAGAAAGAGAAAATAAATGCTCAGTAGGATAATGGTCTAAAGCTGGCATAACTAAAACAAACCAGACCTCATGAAGTTCAGCAGTGGAACATTTTTGAGGTATGATTCAGGATCTAGGCACTTCATCAGAATTAGTGGAGAGAGAATTATGTTTATTCACTAGGAAACTTACAGTTCCTGAAGAAAAGTTGCAAAGAAGAGTTCCTGAAGAAAAGGTGAAAGTGCATGGCTCAGAAATCTAGCAATGACAAATAAAGCTTCTTGACTCTGAACCACTCCAGTTCAGCATTGTGCATGAATAGAAAAAGTTGTTACTGGACGATGTTTTAATCGTTGCAAAATGAACTAGCAGTCCTTGCGAGATGACAGGTCAAAGCTCAAGAGTATTATTTAAGTAGTGAATCAAAGATATGTAGGTTATCCTAGGTATTAGCACAAGTTTTTCGTACCTAATGATTATTCTTCCAAACTATTATTGTTTGGCAAATAGTTTGGAATGTGATACAGACATGTAAGTTTCTGTTTATCTACTGCGGATGATGTCATTCTTGCCAAGTAACAGTATGCAAATTTTTAACTTCTCACTTATTTTCTTTGTGTTTTAAGAGTGGAGTTCTAACAGTTAAATTAGGTGGAGACATGGGAACATACGTAATCAATAAGCAAACACCAAACCGTCAAATTTGGCTGTCCTCACCCACTAGGTAAGTTACATGTAAGTTAGTTATGTAATGCCTGCAGACTGGGTGGAAATGTACTTCCCCTGTTTTATAGCATGGCACGGACTATCTAATATCCTTTTCAGACGTAGCCCTTTTACTCAGTATATCCTCAAAACATGATATAATCTAAGTGTTTGATAATAATTTGTTACAGAGGTTTGAGGCACAGCGCAGTATACTGACATACCTAAATTAATCCCGGAAGTGTGTAATACAGAATTTTCATACCCTGTTCCAGTCCAAAACCACTGTCTACAGGAATATAGCCTACTCATAACAAAAATAAACAGCCATGATTAAAAACAAAACAAAACAAAAAACACACAACCCCCCCCACAGCTTCTGTTGGAAAAAGAGTGATGATGATGTTATGATCTAAACCTCTCTTTGTATTTAAACAGGGTGGCTCCTTCCCCTTTAAGCTTGTGGGATTTCCTGCCTTATATGTTTATGTGCCCTCCCACTGGTTGTTTTTGTCAAGCATCTGCACTTTATGGGAACCTTGGCTAGCTGTTCCCTCTGCCTTCTCTAATGCTGTGTTTTGAGCCATTCCAGGTTTCCTGGTTGGTTTCAGCAGGGAGGGCAGCCAGATATGTGGGAAAATGCTGTAGCTGTCTCCCCCCAAAACTTGTATTCTCTGACACTATCCGGGGAAAGAACTGCGGGAGCTGGTCAGCGTTACTGGTGAAGGAATCAGCTAGCTGGAAAGTATGAGCATTCCCAGTGACTGCGCCAGGCATACCTCTTTGAGTGTTGCTCAGAAAGAATGTATTGATTGGAGACCTGGGATGGTTTTGCAGTACTAGAATTCTGTAGCAGGGTTTGTGGTGGGGTAAAAAAAAAAAAAAGGCACAATGGAATTTAAGATTTTAAGAGAAACAATTTTAAAAAACATAAAATTTACCTAAAGAAAATTCTGACTTTGCTTTACTGTACTTATGTACTGGCTGGTGCACAGCTCACTAGGTTAATAATTTTTTTCCTACTAACTCCTATCCCAGAATCCTTTTATTAATCAAGTAATTTACTTAACAGGTACATGACTTGCTAAGGCACAGGCCTAGCAAGCTAACATACCTTTTTGTTTAGACAGATGCAGGCTGTGTGTCAGAATTTATTCATTCCCTATATTTTGCAACAAGCGTAATTTCCAAACCTTGATTCTGCTTAAGGTGACTTTAAAATTTTTGTGTCGTTGACACAAAGGTTTCATCTATTTATGAAAACCAAAATTCAGCAAATTCCTATCTGTTTGGAACCAGCTGTAGTTTAGCTAAGATATACATCTCCAGAATAAGGAATTTGTGGGAAAATGTTGAACTTTTCTTTTTTTTTGATTGCTCCAGTAGTGAATTGAAAATACACAAGGAAAGAGATAAACTTGAAAAGTCTCTAATGGTATTTTTCATCATCTGTGATGAAAAATGATTCACCTACAAACAATAAGTTTTGTGCTTCCTGAAGTGGTATTATGGTAAACATTATCGTATTTCCTGAAGTACGATACTGCATGTATATTTACTTCCTAACTTCTGGAAAGCAACTCCAGCAAATACTATATGATCTGGAGTGATGTACTTCTTAAGTGCGGTATACTAGGAAGTGAAAGAAGCGAATGTTACTGCCAGCAATTACTTGCATTGAATGTTATATTTGGGAAATTAGTACAGTAAATGTGGAATCTTCAGTCTTTAGGAATGTATCCCGAGGGGTATTCTTAAGATGTGAGAGAGAGACATTTTCTTGAATTTTTTTGACCTTCTGTTTACTGCGTGCATCTACACAGCGAAGTGAACTTAAGCTCATATTTGTAAAGCTTTACTTGTTGACAATTTAAAAAAAGGGAGTGAAGGGGTGGGTGCAATCCGCCAGGAGTGTGATTGCAGTAATTTCATGTAGCCCCTTTGACCAAAAAGACTTTTCAACCTTACACAGCATCTCTTAATAATACCTTAATGTGGTCTTTTAATTCTTCTCTCTTACTATTTAAAAAAGTATTTAGACTTTTCATGAGAAATACACTTAGTTTGTATTTAACGTTGCAGTTCTTTTATAGAATTCACAAGATCCTTGCTTAAATTATTAATTTAAATTTAAAAAATCATATTTGTACAGCATTTTGGAGATTCAGAGAACTATGGAGGTGTTTCATATGCTAAGTGTGTTACTGATACTTACTACATAGCATTTAAAAACAGTTCAAATAACTTACACATTTCTTTGTCATTGTTGATTAAATGCCTGTCTTAGCCCGATTTTCATGAATGGCTGCATCCCATTCTGCCGTTCTCTTGGTGCAGGACACTATAAACATACGCTTGCGCTGCAAAGAGAAAGGAGTGAGAAATGCATAGTAAAGTAACTGGAGCATGTAATCTCGTCCAAATAGTTACCAGTTCACATACAGCAAGTGAGATTTCAGTGGAAGTGACTTTGATTTGTGTTTGCATTTGTGACTTCTCATAGTTTGGTTAGTGGTTGGAAAGTTCTTCATTTGAACGTTGTGAGTAAATCAGGATACTCGAGGTTCAGATTAGTGTTTATGTTTGTAGAGAACATGCAGGTTGTGCTTGGATATAAAAAGGACAGTCTGTTTTCTAGCAGACCTTGTGCGTAGATTGTCTGAGTTCCAAAGCATTTTGTCCTCCAAGTTCAAGGATAACACTGATGGCTTGTCTGGTTATCCCAGACAACCATTCCATTCTGTTCTCTTTTCTCAGTTTCTCTAGCTGACGTTAACAGTAGTGAGTGCCTTTCAGTCATTCTCCTGTTTCAGATGCGGAGAATTGGATGGCTAGAAAGGTCTGGAATAGAACCCAGCTGTTCAGGTTTCTTTCTTGATACTTAATGTAGGCCTGAAAGATCAAGCCAACAACTGTACAATAGCACAGAAGAAAATAGCATTTTAAATAGAAGTCTCCCACATGCCAGTGTATTTGCTTTCAGCTGGTAAATACTTTTGTTGCATCTAGAAAGGAAGTGAGAATGATGATCTGTGGTCTGTTGTGCTTAGAATATCTGCACGTGACTGGTGCTAGAACTAATCAATAGCATTAATTCAGCATTATAAAAATATCCCTTGTCACATTTGTGTGCAAGAAAATTACATGGGCAAGGGAAGAAGAGGGTAAGGGAACAAACTGGGGAAAACAGTGCCAAGAGAAAGAAGGGAAGGAGCTTGTGTCCGCTGAGAGTGACTGATATATCTTGTCACCTTTCAGATAGATCTGTTGGATGGCTTGGCAGCTCCTGGCAGATCTGGCCTTTTCTGCTCCACTTCCCCAGACTGCCCACCAGTCCTCCTCCATGCTGTCTGTTCTTTTTCCTGGGCGCTCTCGGGGGTACATTATAATTACAAGTTTCCAGCAGCTCCCCATGAATAATCTGTACTTACACAGTGTGTGTTTTCTTTTCTAGTGGGCCCAAGCGCTATGACTGGACTGGACGGAATTGGGTGTATTCTCATGACAGAGTATCCCTTCATGAACTACTATCAAAAGAATTTTCAACAGCATTAAACACTAAACTGGATTTGTCCTGCTTAATATATTCTGGGAAAGAAGATACTTGATGATATTCTACCTCATGGAAGTTTAAAGACTTTAACCACAAGCCAAGCCCTTCCTTGGATTCTGAAGTACCTGAGCTTAATTCTGTTGTCGTTTTTCTTGATTTCACTATGTTGTGCAACAAAAATGAAAATAATATATTTTTTTCTAGTGCTCAGTCTTTGGGTTTCTGTGTCACTGCTTGAATCTGTGTCCATGTAGTACAGGAAGTCAAGGTCGCCCTTCCTATTACTGCAGTTTTTCCTTTTTTACTGCAGAAGTCGGTCATGGATTACTGCTGTCTGTAGTCTTGTTTGGTTGTAAGGCCTGACCCACCTGGTGACTTCTGACCAGCGCACAAATGCTAAACCTCTTTTGATGAGACATTCACCCAAACCAAGAAAAGCCCATGAATTGCACCGACCTAAGTTGTGGTACTGTGAATGCATTGAATTAAAATTTGTGGCTATTGCCAGGGAATAACGCATCACAGTCAAATTGAGCATGTCATAAACGAAATGACTGTGGCAGTTAGAAACATTTCATTTTGTGTAATGCATGTAATAAGAGATTTTCTCTCAGTATTGCAGAACTTGCTCTTTTCTCCAAATTCTAAATTCTAGTTTGTTTCACATTAGGGTTTTTTTTGAGCTAAACTTTAGATTACTTAGAGGTCTGTGTGGCTGTGAGCATCATATGGAACTGGAAAGGCTGGTATGTGATGTTTAAGCTTGCAGCAATATCTCTGCAAACACTTCATTCTGTTATCGTGGATTTCTCTTTCTGTTCCCTTTCTGCTCCCTTCAAAGAGTAAAAAATACATATTTTATTGACCTTTTCTTTTTTTTAGTTGAGCTAAATTAATATCCTTTCATGGTAGCAAAAATTTGCACCGAATTTTTTCTGCTGCATTTCTTAAGTACGTGGGCCTAGATTATCTTTTTTCACCATGATACAATAAGGTACCGTGCTGATGCAGAAACTTTTGCCTTTTTGCTTCTTAAAATTGAGCATGATACTTAGGCTGATGAAGCTGTCTTTCTCAGGCTGTTAAAAAAAGAAAATGAAAGAAATTATATACGCTGGATCTTAAAACAAAAAGCTTTAAAAGAAATCATGAAGTGCAAGAAGAATGCTCCAATACTTGCACTGTTGTATTATTATCACTGGTGGTTTTTAATTGCCTATAAAATGGAAACACAAAGTTGTTGACTAATTCTTGAGGAAACAGCTGCACCATACTCTTATAAATAGTTTATCAGTGTATGAAAAGATGTTCAGAGCAAACTGTTTTTCTTTTTGGTTCCTCTGATGCCTGTGGTTAGTTTGGCATGATTCTCTGGCTAGCTAGAATTATTACAGATGTGATTCATTTTGTTATTGAAAAGCAATAGCTATATAGTATTGTTGCCCAGTATTTGCATTTAAAGTATCAGCATTGTTACCTGCTATTTCCCACTATTAGAGAGTAACACTTCACTGGAAGCAGCTCTTGGTTAACTGTGCACGCTGTTTGCATGTTTTTCAGTCCAAATAAAAAATACGACAATTACTGAAATTTCAGTTCTACTGGATGAGGTACATACAATGACTACCAAGTCTCATGAGTACAAGAGTAAAAAATGCTTTTTTTTTTTTTAACAAAAATAGAACATCTTTTTACTATTTTGAATTTAAAACACTGAAAATAATTTCCAGCATATGGAAAATTATAGTATTTAGCTCAGTCTCCTAGTAATTCAAATAGCTATTTAAACACATTTGTATAGATCTTAATGACCTGATATTTGAATCAAGGATACTTCCCCTGGTTCTTCCTTTGCCTGATCACGTACAGCTTGTGTAATTATTTTTCTGATTGACTTTTCCAAAAATTATTTTCTTAGGTAGTGTGCATGCAACATATTCACTAACATGCATCTGATTCATATTTGGAGGTTCACTCTCCGTTCCCTTGCACCTCGTCCAAATGTTTATGCCAGGTTGCATGTGGAATTCTTCATTCATTATGTAAAGGTGTGATTTCAGGCTATGATGATAAAACGAAAGACTACAGACACGCGTGTTGTTTTGAATTCTTTGTGTTTCTTAAAACATTTACTGGAAAGATGCTGTTCAAAATTTGGCCAATGGGGGTGGATTTATAAGAGCACTTCAGTTTTCACATTTGACATGCCTTACCCTTCATACATAATGCTACTGCTATTTATGCAAACAATTTCCTGGTTTTAGATATCCGAGTTAACAAATGGATTTAATCTTACTCGGGAAGATAAAGAGCGTCAGCAAGTTAGAATGAGTTTTATCTCAGTGTCCAAAATGAAACATAGGACATGACTCATTTTTTGCTTTAATATGCGCATCGAATTGTAAGTAAGGGCAAGGACTCTGTCAGCCATCGCACCCAGGACGAGCTCCGATCCTAATGTCAGACTTTGCATACTGCCCCAAAACAAATAACTCTTCCATGCTATTTTTTACTTCCATAACTTACTTGAATAAGCAGATTGTTCTACGGTTGCACACCTGGCATCATGTCAGTAGTTCCTTGCTTCACCCATGCCAAAAGAAGTAGCTGAAGGAAAATCCTTTGATACACACTATGCACAGTTAGTATCGATAAGAACCATCACATTACTGACAGCGTTTTTCCCACAAGTCAGTCACTCCATCTCCAGTGAAGGTAAACAGAGTACTTTTGAAAGAGTGTTGGCGTTTGTGGCTCTACTGGATGCTCAGACGCAGCAGAGAAAATGGGGGGTGTTGGTTTTTTTTAGGTGCATCAGAGTTTTCACCAATAGCTAATCACTCTTTCTGATGATTGTATTTTTCTGCTTCTGGCCTATAGTCTGAAAGCCCTAGCATGTCTAACCTTCCTAAAATTCATTGTTTCCTGTGTGCCAGCGAGTTCTTTGGAAGCCTTGATTGATTTCACGTAGTCAAGCTGAGCTTACAGCGGTCTGTATTAGTCACAAGACACTACCTTTGTTTGACAGGAGTTACGTGCCTAAGTGCTTGTCTGGTGGTTGTTTGTTCATTTTCCTTTCCACTTGTGACAATTTTTAAGAAACGTTACCTCTTCCTTGCAAAACTGTTCCGTGTGATAAAATCATCCTGTTTCCTTAAAATTCCCAAAGTCCTTTAGCAGTAAATGGGATAAAGACCTGTCCTGAAGAGGTGGTAGCCGAATAAGGGAGGGGGGATTCGCCGGGAGGTTTGTGTTTGATTACTTTTAGCTTCTGGTTAATGGTTGAACCCGGTGATTGTGCTAACCAGCTCTGGAATGTGTGGGAGTCCTGGGAAGGAAGGCGGAGGCTTGCCAGAATACCTGGAAGAACATTCAAAATAGAAAAGGAAGCATGGGAGGGGCAGCAGCAAAGGCTATCAGGAAGAGATTAACTTTGCCCAAGGGCTGGTGTCGTTGGCAGGGCAAGGAAAGACTAGGGGCAAGCTGCGTCGTGTTGTGGCCCCTTAGGGGGTGGTTATTTTAAATTTACTGCACACCACTATTTGTAACTGTAACCAATCAAACATGTTCCAGTCCATTTTGCTATTGAGATTTTTTTTTCCCCCAAACTCCTACTTAAGAAAAAGTTGTTTGGAGTAACATGCCCCTCTGTTCCAAATTGTCGTTTGTGTAAATGGTACTGTTGGCAGTCGTAGGACAAAGACAAGATTCATGACCTCTACCAAAGATGGCCAGCAGAGGCTGTTTCGCTGGGGGTAGAATAAACACAGCTATGAACAAGCAGAAAAAAAATTTTTAAACAGTTATTAATTACAGACTTTCTGGAGTTCAGGTTAAAAACAGGCAAGTGTAGATAAGGAAACAATAGATGTTTAAAACAAGCCATTATAATGTCGTTGCTGCCCTCTCCAATTTGCTGAATTGTTTTAAAAATTGTTTGTGTCATGGTAATTGTGCTAAGTGATCACTATTACAAAGACTAATTTTGTAAGCATTGTTAGTTTCCAGATGTAGGCTCTTCTGCTAGCCGTCGATGTTCTCTACTGTTCTACTAAAAAAAATGAGGAATACATTAGATACATCAATAGTATTCCTCCTATTCACAGCATTTTAGCATCTGAAGGCCACTTTTACAAAAGTAGCTTCAGAAAAAAGAGAACATTTAGAGAACTAACAGATGAAGTTTTTAAACATTCATTAAGGAAACAGACACCCAGTACAGTGTAAACCAAATAATCTGACACATACCTGGAAGTAAGACTAAATTTCCACTCCTTGTGCCTTGCTTCTGCCTGAATGCAGTATTGTATTACGTGCTGATGGCTGACCCTGTCTATAGCTGACAGAAAACATCAAGTTACTGAATCAGTCCGGTTTTGGTTTTTTTTCCCCTCGATTTTTGCTGTTTGGTACTTTTAGGCTGCCACAGTCACTCGAAAGCTGTGGTGTGCGCATGTGTGTTAATTATTAACTATAGCTACAAGCAGGTTTTTTCAGTACAACGTCTGAATGCAGTTTCGTATTTGCTGTCAATAAAATAGGCTCTTTCGGTGCCTCCTTCCAAAGTCCAGCACCTTCACGAAGAACACTGTTTGCCTTCTTTATCTTAATTTCAGTATGAGGCATACTGCACAAACATTATCTGCACCTGACGAAGGAAGAAACCAATCTGAATTAGGCATCCTGTGGGAATCCAGAATATTTAGCATCTGTTGAAAAAAACAAAATCATCTGCCCTTTCCCACCGGCAGCAAACAACAAACCAGAAAACTTGTAAGTAGATACTGTTTCACAGGCGTGACAGCGGGGGAGTTTAGTGCTTAATTTTAGAGGGGTTTGGATGGGGTTTAACCGCCCCGGAGAGGGCAGATAAGGAATTCTTGGTGACACACAGCGCTTTACAGCGCAGGGGAAATACGACTCCAAAGAATCCCGTCGGGGCTGTTTGGCCTTGCCTGTCTCGTTTCGGCTGCAGGTCGTGAGCGATGCCGGAAAGCCGATACCTGCGGAATGCCAGCCTGAAGTGGAGGTGGTTCACAGAACCACAGGACGGCAGGGGCGGGAAGGGACCCCTGGAGACCACCCAGTCCAACCCCCTGCCGCAGCAGGTTCCCTTTGGGCAAGTCGAGGTTTCGGGAACAGCGTTGGCAGGGCTCTCGCCGAGTGACGCCGCCGGTTGTGGCCTGGGCAGGGGCTGCTCTGCCTCCTGCTCGCCTCGGGTGTCCCAGCGCGGGGGGGCGGTGGCGCCCAGCTGCCGGCGCCCAGCTGTACCGCGGGGGGGGGTGGCGGGCTGCAGGCGGCTCCTCTGTGATAAAAGGCGGGGGGGAAAAAAAGCGGATTCCGAGGCGTACGTGGAACACTGCGCCGCGGTTTTCAAAGCTGTTTCAGGGGTCTGCCGGCTAGAAAACGTTAGACGGGCACCGATCCCCCGTTCCCTAGAAGTGAACGGGGAAAAGCCCGCGCAGAGGCGGGGCTGGCTGACAGCACGCACCGAGAGCAGCGGCGGCCACAGGGCTCCGACCCGCCAGGCCCCGGCCGCCCAGCTCTGATCCCGCTTCAGGCAATGCCGGGCGGCCGAGACAGAGCCGGGGCGGGGGGGCAGAGCCGGGTTCCCCGCTCCCGGGAGACGGGACGGGCTGAGAAAAGCCGGGGGCCGGGGCGGCCCCACCGCGGTGACTCAGCGGCGCGGAGTAACCGGGCTGCGACCGGTATTTCCTGTTCCCCCGCCCGCCGCCGTGTGTGTGTGTGAGTGAGTGAGTGAGTGGGGCGGGGGGGAGCGGGGCGAAGTCACCCCTGAACTTGGGGAGGCGGCAGCAGCCGCTGGTGGAGCCGCTCCTGTGAAGGGGCGGCGGGGGAGGGAGAGCTCTGCCCGCCGCCCGCCCCGTCCTGCCGCCTGCCCTCATCGGCCTTGCTCTCCCCTCCCCTCCGCCCCACCTGGGGGCGAGGCCGGCACCTGCGGCGGGAGCCGCCCCCGCCCGCACCCGCAGGAAATTGCCCGACTCGGCGGGGAGCGGATCCGAACTCGGCCTCGGCTCCGCACTCGGGACTCGCCGCCGCCGTGTCAGCCCGCGGCGGGCAGGGCAGGGCGCGCAGCCCCAGTGCCGGGCCGCCTCCCCGCACCTCCGCTGCCGGCCGCCGCACCGGGGCTACCTCCGTGAGCAGGCGAGTACCCCCGCGGGGAGCGGGCTGGGCTGGCCGCGGCTCCGCGCTTCCCCGCCGCCCCCTCTCCTCTTCCTCGGGCAGGTGCGGCCCCCGCCGTCCCCCGACCGGCGCCGCCGCTCCCCGGAGTCGCGCCGCGGGGATGAGTTGCGCGACTTCTCCCTCTCCCTCCTTTGTGTGCTTTGGGCTTTTCCACCCCTCCCCTCTCCGCTCCTCGGGCGCGCTTTGCCTTCTGTGTCGGCGGGAGCCGGGGCGGGGGCTGCGCTCCCCCCGCCGGGACCCCCCCCGGCCCCGCCGCCGCCGCGCACCTGGGGCGAGCCGGGCTGGGGCCGGGGATCGGCTTTTCCCTAACGGGATTAAGCGGCTCTCTGTGACTTTTTCCGCGCTAAATCCTTGGCGGGAGAGTGCGATACTACGTGGGAAGCGGGGGAGATGTCACCGATGAATCAGGGGTTTGTTTACCCGCTTTTTTGGCCGCCGGGGGGGCGGGTCTGCCGGCGGCGGGGGGTTTCGGGCTGCCTTTGTTGCACACGGAATTCCTGACATCTTTATGTTGGCACGTCCCGAGTGGATTCCAGCCGTGCCTCGGGCTTTGGCTAACTGGGTCAGGGGAGGTTTCAAGTTAACAGGGAACTGTAAAACAAAGGAACAGGCGGTTCCAGCAGCCAGACGCTTGATTGCCCTCCTAAAGCGCCTTGGCACCGGCCTTGTTTGCGGTGCCGGAGCCCAGGTACATCGGATTTGCGTCGTGGAGTGTCAGGGTTGATGTACCAGTGTTACGCGCTTGCTTTATTAAGGAGCTCTGCCCTTGCTTTCCCCCTGCTTGAAACCTGTTTCCTCTGCGTATTTTTCCAAAACGAAAAAGTACACGCTGTCTGAACACACTTGTGTAAGAGCCCTGCGCTCGTCTTTCAGATTGGTTATCTGAAAACTTTTCATACCTCCAGCGTTGCTTTCTAATGGTTTGCTGGCTTAAAACGGCTGCAGTCTCTGAACAACCGGCTCCCTAGCTTTGCTTTGTAAACTGGTGTGGAATCCAACAGCTAGGACAAGTATCTGAAAGCTCTCACCCCCCGCAGCTGCGCTCCAGCAGAAGCCACCAATGTCTGCTTTGCTTTAACCTTTGGATGTAATAATTATCAAGGCGGTGTGGTTTGAAACAAATTAAAATGACTTACCTTTTCTTTTGCTCAGCAAAGTTCTATTGTAAAGGTTTAGGACTGTGATTCAGCTGTGGCTCAGAGAAAAGGAAATAAAAACAAACATGTGCTGCGACTGATAAAATCACTTCTTTTGTTTCTGGAGCATTCATAGACTAAGGATCTACCTGTAAACTCTTCCAAGCAATGACCCTTGTCAGGATCCATGAGATCTGCATGTCAAGGATCAGGTGCTGGAAAGCATGGGAAGTCTGCTTGCGTAAATTGATATTCACTGGTAGGTCATCAGGCTACTTGAGGAGACTTTGAAATGCTTTGCATGTAGTAAGCACGTGTGTGCCATTCAGGCATGGTCAATAAGATTTATACTTAGTATAACGTAGCACTTATGAGGGCTTTCATCAGGCTCCTGAGAAACCTGTCTGTGTGTATTTGACTTTTAGGTGAGTTTACTGTTATAATTGCTTCTAGACTGTTATATGCAAACATCTTATGCACTGAACATGGCATTCAAGTAGCGGTAGTGACTCCTCTTCCTTTTGCACAGCGAAGGCCCTATGGATTGGAGAAATTGTGTCTAACTTTAATTGCTATCTGCATTGCCCTGTGTCACAGTATCAGTAACTGCAACTGTGCTCAGTGCCACTACACTGGGGTTTTGTGAGACTGAAGATGAGTATTGTGAATTATGCAGTGGGGTTAGGATGGTCCCAATACTTTGCATGAACTATAATCTCAACAGAGCTCTTCAGAATGAAGCATCAAAGTAATTAAGTGTCTGATACTTTTTTGACTGCTTAATCCTCCCTTTCCTGGTTCAGTGTCTTCTAAGGACAACCAGGAAATCTTTCTTAGTGATTAAAATAATGTTTAAGCACTGTCATGGTTCACAAAATGGGATGTGTTGTACCTTTATATAAAACCTAGATGCTTAACATCAGAAAGTTCCTGGATCATAGTAATCCTCAGCTGGGGGCTGGACTAATATCCCAGGACTACTTCAAAGCTGCTTTTAACTTAGAGCAAATTTAGATGATAGCATTTGTGTGTGTGTTTTAACAGTTACCAGCATTGTCTGTCTCCAGAACTTCCCTGTAGGGAAAAGGAAATCTCTTGTTACAAGACCGTTCTCCCTTAATTGCTGAAATAACAGTATTTACATTCTCAAGGATGGTGTAAATTTTGTCATGCCTTGGCTGCAGCAGTTTTGCCCTATTGTAGTAATCCTGGAACCAGTCGTTCTAATAACAGGGGAAGGAAAATGCGGACATGGTGTACAGCTACAGTTTGTTGAGGTTAAAGATTTTGAAGTCTGGCTTATTTTCAAACAGGTATGAAAGTACTCATTGCTGGGAAAAAATGAATTTATTAAATCTCATGGTTCATCTTGACATAAGCCACGTAAGGCCTGTGAATCTTAATCCCAAATTGCAGTGCATTTCTGTGAACTTTAGAAGACTTCTTAACAATGAGACAATCTATTTGCAAAACAAACATTTACAGCAATAAGGATATAGGGCATATAGAGTGTGTGCAAATGGTGAGTTTACATAGAAAGATTGCAGCACCGAAGCATGAGTGGTTTCTCATGGCCATGCTGACATACGCACACCAGTGCACGTTGTCTTTCACCACTAAAGGTTTCGTTTCAGTCCCATGACTGCCCCTAGACTCCACGTTGGGAATCCCTGGAGAAGTACGCAGGTTTAACTTCTATACAGAGTTCTCTTCCAGGTGCTTTTCTCAAAATAGAGCTGTTCAAACACCAGGTGCTTTTCTCTGTTATCTGAACCCGTTCTCTTCCTCAGGAAGAGCAGCACTGTGTTATATCCTTTTGTCTGCTCCCCTGTAAAGTGTGCTTACTTCTTGTCCCTGGAGTCTTTGGAGCCTTCTGTTGCCCTTTAATGATTTTTTTTTTACCTGTACCAGGCCTGCATTTAACAGTAGAGGGCTGAGCTTATTTTTTACTTAAATATTACATAACTAACACAGGTACTGACTGCAGTATGGGAATTAAACAGGTTCGTGCTGCAGTGAAGACCACTCCAGGTCATTTCGCAACTTACTGTTTGGGTTCTGTTTTAGTTGTTTTGTTGTTGTTGTTTTTTGTTTTCTTTTAAATCAGATAATTGTTTTTTGAAAGTTGCTAGGGAGTATTGTAGATTTCTGTTTCACATGAGAATGCAGACTGTGGCAACCCCTTTCTGTCCTGCATTAGAGGACCCTTGCAGTTGTGAATATATTTAGGATGTCTGTGATCCAAGCATGACAGGAGTGAGCTGTGGGAGCTCTAGTCTGGTATCTTGTACGGCATCTACCCTGGTGTGTATTCATCAGCTGCGGGCTTTGTTTTTAGGAAACACGAGCTACCCAGGTCTTCCTGAATTTAGGTCAGCATTGTCATTGTGTATCTGAGTGTTGTGTTGGAATGTCAGGTAACCATGGTTTCTAATCTAGGAAGAAAATGAAACTCACTAGTGCTGTATTTTCACATGAAAATGTGAAAATGACAGACAAAAATACTGTGTGATAGTAGGGCCGATAAGAAGTGTGCAAGGAAAAATACAAATCCCCTTTTGTTCTGATTTTTCCCAATGCCTGCTCCCCTCTCCATGCTGTTGTCTTTTCTTCTCTGTTGCACCAGCAATCCAGAACTGCTTTTGAGAAACTTCTTTTTTGTTTCTCAAAAGTATGCTGATAATCTTGGGTGTGGTCTATATACATGTGAAAAGCCGGATTTAGGATGTTGAGTTAGGTGTGGGTATGTTTCATTAAGCTAGGCATGAGTTCAGATGTTTTGGGCCGCTTTGGATTTTTCCTCAGATTGGCTCAATAATACCTTTTCCAAAAGCATTTTGTTGTTGTTACTCTGTCATAACAAACTAGTTCTTTGACATCAGCCTGCATTGTATTGATAAACTGAGCCTGAACTCGGCAATGTCCGGCTTGGTCTTACACCAAGGTTTCACATATTTATTCAAGCTATTTGTTACTTGCTTTGCCCCTGTTAGTTTTGGGGGTTGGTTTTGTTTTTTGGTTTTGTTTGTTTGGGGGTTTTTTTAGACACCAGAGAAAACCCATAAATCTCTCCTGTGTGCACTATTAACAGCAAGGCTGTGTGTAGTCTGTCTTGCGCTCTCTCTCTATTCTAACATCTGCTTCATCATCTAGCTCTGCTTAATAGCCAGCAGATTTGACTGCTGGTGTCTCTAGCCTCCTTAGCACAACTTTGTATAAGCTGATTCTGTGAATCTCCAGGAACATATGGACTGCTCAGGCAAGGGACGATCTCTAAGGAGGGGCCAAAAGGGACTGCAATCAGTGAAGCTCTGTGAAAGAAGTTTCCGGGTCCTCCTCTTCTCCTCCCATGAAACCATTCGCACCCCCAATCTGATCCTTGATGCCTCCAGATTGCTTCAACAGATCAAGCTTTGCAGATAACGTTGATTGTTTTTCAAGCCATTTCTTAGCTATATGGCCCAAACAAAACACATGTACATTCTGGAAGTGAACAATTGTCTGTTGTAGTTATTCTTGTCACCCGAGAACAAGCAAGTAGTAAAAGACCTTTGTTTCTTTGCTCTCTGCATGAGAGAATTCTTCCATCTGTAGGTGTTACAGAGATTTTTTTTGTTGAGAGAAGAGAAAGGAAAGAATTTTGTCTCTTTCCAAAGATGGAAAGTAATTTGTGGCTACATTGGGCAATGGTTTCCTCCTTTGTAGTTGGGTCTGAAGTGACTGAAGATGTGATCATGCTTCTGTCATCAGTTTTTACATGAAGTATGCTCTACATCTAATTAAGAGAGTATGACTCTGTTTTCATCTGTCAAGGATTAGAGCAAAAGGAAGCTTTTGCTTTGATGTCATAAATGTTTCTTTAATGCAGAAAAGAGCTTCTGTCATTCTTTCCCCGTTCCCTGAAATGTATCTTGCTTTCCAAACATCCACTGCAATTGAGTCTACAATTTTTACAGTGTGACTGAAAATAAGCAAACTTCAGAACTGCTTTTGCAAAAGTCATCTGTAGAATTTCAGTCTGGTTGAAATCACTGCTGCAACACTGAATCTGCCCCCCCATCCCACCCTCACCCCGGCTGTGTTTCACCTGAGGAAGCACAGAAAATAGGAGAGGACTTTGGAGCAGATAAAGAAAAGCTAACAGTTTCCACAGAGTGCTCTTTCCTTGTAGCCAGTGTAGCTCAGTGAGGCTATGACAAGTGCTCCAAGCCTCTTGGTACTTTGCCACAATGCAGCACATCAGTTTGATAGAAATGCGTGTAACTGGATTTTCTTTGTTTTGTAAACTGTAAATTTTGTAAAACAGTAATTAATGCGAGGGATCCGTAGGGAGGTTAGCAGAGAATGCAACTACAGTGCATAAACAAAGAATATTTTTAGGTGAACTGCAAGGCGGTTTCTTGCTGTTATCTTTTTGGATATGGCTGAGGAACATGAGTTCCTGAAATTGACACAAATATTTTTCTTAACAGCTTAATTCTTAGATTATGTTTGTTCACTTGTGTGTTCCCAGTTAGGAAAAATGCGCTGTGTTCTTTCCAATAGAACTTGGTGTTCATTCTTCCTGAAAAAATACAAAGCCAGAAGAAGGGGAGTGGATGATAACTCCCCAACAGGAAACAATGGATGAAGGTATGTTTTAGACCTTTTGTTTGCTCTGCAAAAGCCATCCTTCACAAACAATGAATGTGCGAGCAGCTCTGAGTTTCTGCTTTCAAATAAAGTTGAAGGAAGTTGATAAACTGTGACTCAGTCTTACTCCCTTTAGATATCCAGAGATTTCATGAACCATTTAGCCAAAAGCAGTACTTGGGAGTAACTTGTGCTTATGGCACGAGCTTGGCTTCTCTGTGTGCAATGTGTAGTTGTGGAGCATGTTTTCTAGTCAGAATTAATTGCCTTTGTCCAAAGAGACAAAAGATGGACCAGAGCTGCACTAAATTTTTTTTAGACTTTGCATAGGACACTGGCTTTAAGAAGTACTTTTGGGAAGTTTTTATTAAGAGCTGTTCCTTAGATGTCTAAGGGGAAAATTTAGGGTTAAAAAAAAAAAAAGCATTAAGGGAGGACACAGAAAGAAGTACCAAAACTTCTTAGGAGAACTTGTGGTAATACTGATGTTGCTAACAAAACCGACTTTGTTGAAAAACTGGATTTTATCAAAATGTTTCTGTGTTTAAGTAAAATTGAATGTTGTCATGGACTACTACAGTCAGAAGGTTCTTAAAAACTGGAATGGTTAAAAAACTGCCCACTTCTTATCTTGTCTTTTCCTAGTCTGTACTGCCTTTGCAATAGAGCTGCCAAAGCTACCAGGACTCGGGATGCATGCAAGTCTAATGATGTTAGCTGTGCTTGCAGACTTCTAGTAGTACTTGGCTTTCCTAAGCTTTTTAATACTTTGTATACAGGTGTTTGAAGTTGTAGTTAAGACCTGAGATGTTAATTCTTTGCTTAATTTCACTCCTGTGGTTTTAATATATTAATTAATTTTCTTAATACATCACATTTTCAGACTGCATGTTCCTTACATATCAGCATGCAATTAGGTAGGTGAAAACTAAATTCTTCCCTCTGACAGTTGTTTGTAGTGGTACTCCTTGAATCTAAAAAATGCTTAATTTTATTTTGCTCTTCTAAGATCAGTCCCACAGATTACTATTTAGTAATAACTAGAGAGAGTTCAGTGTGTGCATGTGTTAACAGAACCTACAAATCTGTCTGAATATTAAACACCAAATACAGGTAACACAGGATTGTAAGTAATACAGGACCTGGCAATGGTTATACGCATCTTGTTGTTAAGAGCTGAATATCTTACAGTGGAAGTAATGAAAGCTTGTGGTTTTTATCTTAGCAGTTTCCAAATAAGTAGCATGCAATATGACGTCACCCCAAAAGAAATATAGCCATGTCTACTAATACTAGGGAATAACTAAAATGCGCAGTTTACAGAGGGAGTTGTGGCTGAAGTCTTCAGTATTCCTGTCCCATCTGTTCTTTTTACATTTTTATCTATATTACTGCATAAGTACATAATGTTTATATAATACATATAATTACATATAAAACATTCTTATCTTAGTATTTAAGTAGCGTTACAACGCTTCCTTAGTTAGTCATTTTGCAATCAAGTACGTCTCTCTGAATATTGCAATTTGATAGTGACATTTTGGAAGCGCTGCAGCACTGTTACTTCAGCAGGTACATCTGTCTCCACCTTTGTAGTTAGTACCTGAGGTCTTTGGCACGCACAGTTACTTACCTCATGGCTAGAACAATTCTGACATGGAAAGTGGCTTCTGGCATTGTGTGAGGCTCATTTGAATGAGTAGTAGGTATCATAATGGGAGTCTTTAGCTTGCCTAATTCCGTACAAGTCACGTAAGGAAATGTTTCTCCATGCCTTTTCTGAACAGATCAGATAAATCCCTTGTAACACTTCCAATGTATAGAGCTTTCTGGTCCTGAGAAGAAAAGTTGAAGCAACAGCTATTTTTGTCTGTCACAGTGTCTAAAACAGTCTCAAGTTTTCTGTGCAGTTCTCTCTTATTCCGTGGATGGATTTGACAAGGGGAGTTACCTAGTGCTCCATTAGTACTTGAAAGATTATAGACAGCAGAGATTTAGCAAAGGATTAGTCAATTGGAGAGTGTGCATTATCCGGCCAGGCTTAGAACCGTGATTGTCTCTTCAGTCATTTTCATTAGTGTCTTATTCAAAGATCGAATTATGTAACAATGACGTTTCAGGGGAATCTGGCAGGAGTTTTTCTTTGGTTTCTCTCTCCTGCAAACTCTCCAAGCCTGGGAGAGGGGAAAAAGCATTATTTTTATGCTTCAAACTTGCAGCATGTTTTGAAAAGCAGCAGCTCAGATAAGTGAAGAGGCAGATAAGTGAAGTGAAGATGACTTCATTTGCAGCATCTGCGTTTGGATGATAACTTAGCGTGGTGGAACTCTTGAGTGAGGCAGGATGCGGTACAAGAAATACATTACTATTTTAGAAGCAGCGATAGGTATTACTCCCCTTAACAAGAGGGAGCTGCTTCCTGAGGGTAGACATGCAAATCTGTGGCAACATCCAGGGTAAGTGTTAAAAAGTAACCAGTGAGTAACTATGAGAAAACCTGTGCTCACCTTGAATCGTGCAGTTTTTAAAACTTGTTATCAGAAAAGAGGAGAGTCATCTGTAAAACAGGTAATCTGTTTTTGTACCTTCCAAATCGTATATCTTCTGCAGTTGTAGTTAAACTTTGTGGTTTCATTAGAGATTTCTGTGTACCTCTTGTCCTTGGCTAGTAGAGTAAGTAGGAGAAGGGTTATTTCTAAATCAGGAGTTTGCTGAATAACAGAAAGGGTAAACAGATGTATACTCACCAGAATGAAAATGAAATTATTGTTTTGTGTTTATTGCTTACTACTAACCTGATGTGTGTATGTTTGCGTTCCACCTCTCCCACACTTAAAAACACACATATTTTAATTTTATCCATGAGAGAACCAGCAGCCTCTAAAGGTGGAAAACACTTTTCTCTCTGTGTGCAACTCTCCTTCTCTGCTAGGAAGCAAGAGTTCTTCATACTTAGGAGTACTGTTTCCCTGTAGGAAAATTTTAGTTCTTAAAAGAGAAGTCAATTAAGGTTATTAATGTTCAAAATGTGAAATATTGAGCATTCTGGTTTTGTTAAAAACAATACAGAGTGCTTTCTTGTACCACACAACTGGAGTATTAGGCTTCGGAAAATTCTTTCTGTTCATAACTGTTTCCCTCAAAAACTTACGGTGTAAGGCATTGTTTTTCTCTCCCACCTTACCCTATACGAGTAGCATCGATGGATGGGTGTCTTCACAGTCCTTCTCGTGTCTCCTATTGTTGTTATACATTAGAATCCTGCCACATTGTTTCAGACGTTGCAGAGGAGTACAAAATGTGAGAGGCTTTTGTTCAAGACCAATTAATATCTTTCTACTGGTTTGGAGTAGTTTTGTGTAAGCACAACTTCAAAGAAACGCTTGGAGTAAAACTGTGACTGTTCGGCTGTGACCGAACTTAGACTTGTCCTGTGGTTTTTCCACAAGCGCTTACTCTAATGGCAGTAGCAACAGTAAAAGCAATTAAAATACAGTGCACCATATGATTTATTTTTTTTTAGTTGCATCACCAAAAACTAGTCTAGAAAATACGCTGATGCCAACCTTTTCCAGCCTCTTATCAATGCAAGTATTCTTCAGGTTGGTCTTAAGTTTCTGGTATCGTGTTAATGAGTGCTTGTAAGGCTTTTTGCTAAAAATCTGGCCACTAAAACGGGTTCTTAGTACAATGTATTTTTACACAGGACAGTGGAGTGTCCTAGACTGTGACTTCCTTTGATTGTTTCATGTAAATTATCTACATGCCAATGTCTTTGAATTTTGCAGCCACTCTTTATGTGTCGATAAAACAGTACATGATTGCTATTGATACTCTGAGGAGCTGTGTTGGAAAGTAATGCTGCATTCTTGCAAAAATTCCTCTTTGTTTTCAAGTAGGTTTGCTTGGCCAGGGTCACAGCTTGAAACAAGCTGTCTAAAAATGAAAGTCGCTAACTCCAGTAGCCGTTATTTTTTGTTTTGTAACTGGGACTGCTTGGCTTTCCTCTCCTACTGAGTATTAGTCAGTATCAAAGTGCAAAAAACACTACCGGGTTAATATTTGTTTTTATTTCCAGCATGCTTAATCGGGCATCTCCCTCCTTTCAGGGAGAGGTTTAGTTGGTGCGATTGTTGTACACGCTTGGAATTCCAAACTGGTTAAGATGTATCTGAGTTATGTTTGGATTTGCCATTCCAACAAGTTTCACAAAAGCAGAAAAGCTGTTGTCATTGGATTGTAATAGGGATCCCTTTTATGTTTTCATTAAAACTTTGAGGGAACTAAAGGTTGGTAATGAGCAATTGCAGCAGAGTGAACTGTGAGTTGAAGAAAAAAATGCTCTTTTTTGTACCTGCGGACTGCTTATTCCATAGAACTGGAATAAGCAAACTAAAAACTCACTTTTCTAACATCTGCTTATCACTCAAATTCTAGAGATACCCTGTCACGTTCATATAAAAAAGGTGTTTTAAAAGTGGGTGTTTGTGTGCATAGGGAAAAACCAAACCAAACCATAATGAGACAGTTTCTAAAACCTAATACTGAATGTAGGATACATAGGTCCTCATCCGTCATCTCTTCGCTGCACAAATTCAGGTGCATGCTTAACTCAAATACTTCCTTCATTTCTCTTACTCATTTCCTAAAATAAAAAATAGCATTAGAGTGTGATGCCAGCTGCAGTGCCATGACTTGAAAGTTGTGAACATCCTGATTAAAAACCCAGATTAAGGTGTGCAAAAAAAAAAAAAAGTGGGGCAGATTCGTTATTTTGCTAAGTCATTCATTTACATTTCCATATCAAAGTCATTGTAAAGTATGTTGTTCTACCTCCATTTTTGCTTGGAATAATGATGTGAGTTTTGTGACAGATGGATTTTTATAACTTCTGGCATCTTTGCACATAGGCAAAATGCTTACAGCGGTGGTGATTTCGGTTTAGCTTGCTCGTGTAACTTTCCTGCATCCTCTAAAATAGTATTCTGTGCACAGCCTGAAACAATAAAGCTTATTCCAACCCTATTATTCTATGATTCTATGTTTATTCATTATGCACAGCATAGCTCTTGCTTAATATGAGCTTCCGTGATCACTGAAGAGCAGCATCCCTTTGTTCTATGACTTCTGAAATCATGTCTTGATATAAAACAGTAGTGTTTTACTTTTAGAAAGATTCTTTTATGCTGGAAGAACCAGCAGAGAGGGAAAAGGAACTTGTAGTTTCATAACGTGATGTCTGGCAGGTGCTTGCATTTTTGAAGTTTCTGAGAAGTTTATCAGAGACTAAATGCATTTTTAAAATTACCTTAGAAGTTTGAAGTTCGCTTTTTTTGAACCTGGGGCCTCATTATGATTGTGCTCAGGAAGAAGGGGGGTACGACATACAAGACACATCAATAAAATGCGGGGTAGACTTTTAGGTAATTGGGGAAGTTCTGCAGAATTCAGAGAGTCATAGCATGGTTAGAATTGTAAGGGACCTCAAAGATCACCTAGTTCCAACCCCCTTGCCATGGGCAGGGACACCTCCCACTGGACCAGGCTGCTCAAAGCCCCATCCAGCCTGGCCTTGAACACCACCAGGGATGGGGCATCCACAGCTTCCCTGGGCAACCTGTTCCTGTGCCTCACCACCCTCATAGCGAAAAATTTCTTCTTAATATCTAATCTAAATCTCCCCTCTTTCAGTTTAAAACCGTTACCCTTCATCCTATCACTACACTCCCTGATAAAGAGTCCCTCCCCATCTTTCCTGCAGGCCCCCTTCAGGTACTGGAAGGCTGCTCTAATGTCTCCCTGGAGCCTTCTCTTCTCCAGGCTGAACAACCCCAACTCTCTCAACCTGATTCTTTCAGTGTCTCTTTCATACGGCTCTCCTGCTATCCAGAAATGGCTAATGGAGTATTAACCAGAATTAAAAAAAAAAAAAAAAGTATACATTGGAGAGGAAAAAAACCAAACAAACCCAAACCTGTTACAAGTAGGGATAAGATACTCTTCTAGGGAAGTGTGGCTATATCCTTCTTTGAAGATGGAACACTTTGGAAAGATGCTCTTTGAGACAAATTAAGATGATCAAGATGTTGATTTGTTTTCTTCTAAAAACAAAACCCAACTAACAAACCCTAACCACTAGCTTCTGTTTCTATTTCTGTCAAAAGTTCCTCCTTCATCTTGGTTAAACCATTCATTTTCTTTTTTCCTACAGAGGGTAATCAAGGGCAAGCAGCTGGGGAGAGGAGAAGCCCTTTGACGGGGATGCTGAATGGAAGCTAACATACTGCTGATGCAGAAGAGGGGTAGCTTAGGTCCGTGGAGTGGGGGAAGGAGTAGAAAATGACATTAGGAATTGTTTCTTATCTATCATTTGGCAAATGGATTTACTAAGTTACCAATTGAATTCGCTAGGGTGCATGTATCTGATCGTTATTATTGAGGTTATGGTCAAGATACAGTGCTCTTACTAGTTTAAATTTGTACAGATGAGGGGCAGCGCTTGAATTGAAGTGTGCAGTGTTGCTGCAAGTGTAAATATTGCTGAATATCTGCTTTATTCAAGCACTGTTTCCACTTGATTGCCCGGGAAGCTAAAGCATGCCAAGCTAACCAGGGAAATGTATTTTATAATCTCTTTATCTCTAGGACTTCAGTGTCCCAAGCTTCACAGTCACTCTTATACATATAACTTAAATGAAACTTTGTTTTTCAGGGAGCAAACTGCTGCACTGCCATCTCCTTGTGAGTGGGACTGGGAGCACAGCTGTACATCAAGCCCAAAGCATCTCACAGCAAGTAGACAGAGATACTCAAAAATCGTCGTTCCTCACAAGGTACTCGTCAAGTTCCAACAATTAGAATGGGCCATTAGTTTAAATGACATATTCTTGCCATGTGCTAGCTATAACATTCATTCTTTTAGCTATGTTTTTAAGAAGTTTTGAGAAACGGTACTTAACAGAGTATGTTGAAATCAGAGCTGGTTCTTTTGGATTCCTGAAGCAACTTAGAACAAGGACGTGTGCATTTCCTGAAAGCTTGATGATGTACAACAGGCCTCCAGAAGAGGAGAGACTTCTGCAATGAACTCAATATTCTGCTAAAGTTATGCAAATAATAATGCACAGGCCTGTACTAGTTCATCTCTTAGCTAAACATTGGTAAAGAGTGGATTTAATCTATGGTGATGTCTTCAGCAAATATAAATATTTAGCATGGGTTTGGGGATAAATAAATTACTTTGAGCATGGAGGGTAATATTAATGGGAATTGCTTAGTGACTCAGTAGAGTCCTGGGAAACAGAATAGCCACACACAGGGGGAGTTGTTTTGCTGCATATTTTCTTAGAGTACATCATTAAGGTAAATATAATCCTTTTTGGCATCTTAACCTTGCTTTTGAAACCTTTTCTCAAGTGCTTCCAGAGAGAACATAAAATGTGTCCTTAGTTTCATGTGTTGATCAAACACGCTTGGCTTGTTTTTTTTAAGTCATTAACAGATGACAATTTTAAGAGACCAGAAGGTTTTTATGCTGGAGTGTTGCAAAACTGTAATTGACTTATCTTTTATTCTTGAGAGATGATTAGCCATTGCTGCTTTAGTAATTTACTTGGAAATGTGGTTATCAGTTGTTCTGTCTTTCTGGTTTGTGATGTACTTGACCAAAGCCGTTCATCTGTTAGTTTAATGTTCTGGGAGTGAGGGGAGAGGATGCTAGTTAATAAGACTCTGAAGATATGATAGAAAGAGGGGGAAGAAAAAAAAAGGTTGGCATTCTATCAAATAACAAACAAGAAAGCTCTGTTCACTTAGGGTGCTGTGTGTGGGAAAATATGATACTAGAATATCAGTGAAGAGTAGCTAGGCAGGAATGTCCCAGTTGAAGGTCTCCAGGAGACTCTACCATTTTCCTCAAATAAAAAAAAAAAAAAAAAGTTCCATGGATATGGTATGGTATGCAAACCTTACAGCAGGGAATGTGGATACTTGTAAACCCAACTCCTATTGAAAGAAACTCCAGAACCACGTATCCACTATAGAAAGGTCCCTCAGAAGATGCATCCAGCCACCTTGCCTGTGGGCTCCCAGGAGCTGTGGAACTGACCAGTGAATGACTGGTGGCTGTGTCTATCTGCTTTCACCCTGATGATTGTTCTTACTATTCTCCCTTGGACTCTCACCAGCTTATTTCATTCCTTCCTAAAAAACAGCACCCAAAAGTGAGCACAGTACCCTAGCTGGGATCTTGCTGTTAGTGAATAGGGCAGCAGAACTGCTTTGTTTCTTAATGAGCTCGTCAGCAGGAGGTTTGCCAGTATAAATAGGATGGGGAGAGGCAGAGCTTTGAAGCATAGTTTTAGCACTGTAAAGGACTAACTTGGCTGAAGAACTGCTGTCTGGAGCTTTGTTTTTTAAATTAACCTCTGTATCTGAAAAAAATAATTAACAAAGTTTTGTTATGTTAGTATGTTACGTCTTATGCATTCTGCATATTCTTTCACTTGTTCTTAATAAGTATGATGATCTCCATGAGAATGGGATCTTTGTTTTCTTTACTGTGTTGTCTTAATTAATTTGAGCCTCAGCAGTTGATTACCATGGTAAAGTTTTTGATGTTGTAGGGCTTGACTTCTAGTGAGGGAAGGCAAATAAATTGCTACGAGCAGAGGGTTGTTTCACAGCCTTGCAAGGAGTAGTCAAGAAGCATGGAGAAGAGAGGAAGGAAATGAGATGTAAACAAAATGAATGTTCAAACAGAATGTGCTCAATGTGGTGCCTTCTGTTTAAGATGAACAAGTTGGGGGGTGGGGGAGAGATTTCCTTTCAAGCATTGATACACACTTCTGTATGGTGTTTGAGGAGAAAAACAGTACATGCTTGTGTGGTTTGGGTCTGTTTAAACTACTTTGTTATTTCATTCTTTAGAAAAACAGTACTAGCTTTTGTAGCTTCTTAAATTAATAGAGGTCAAAGTGCTTATGCCAAAGAAAGTTGCTTCGATTTGCATAGTCCATAGAGGAAGGGGGGTGTGGGAGTTTGGGTAGAGTCACTGTTAAGTCCCTGGTTTGTTCTCTGGTAATAGGTCACGCTATTTTTTTTTGTTTGCCTTACTTACCAGCGTAGTTTTCAAAACACTGCAGTGTAGCTGAAAACATTTCACAGATGCAAATGTGTTTAGAGTAAGTAGACTGTATTTCTTCATTCTCACAACTCTACAGAGGTGTTTGATAATAGTCAATTAAAACAAGTATAATCTCATGCTGCTTTTTATCTATCCTGTGAAACGTGCTATACACTTGTATTTTCTAATTCGCATATTCTTTGCAAAGATGTGGCAATAAACAAAACAAGCGGTCTCGTTGATAGTTACATCTGCTTTTAGCAGAATAAACCAGTGATGTGTAAGATCTAGTAGAACTGATGACTAATATTTCAAAAATGTTGAGAAAAATATACTATATTACTGTATTTCCTACTGTTAATATCTCTAGTGCTGTTACTAGTTGTTCAGCACATAACAGTGTTTGTGATAGTACTTTTTTATTTCTTGTGAACTTGAAATTGAGTTTATAATTGGCTTAGAATAGTGCTGCTTCTTGCTCTAAATCTTTACCTACGTGTTTTTAATTCTGTTGAAGTATGTAGGTAAATCTGTATGTCTAGGTTAAAAAACAAAACCCAAACAAAACCAAAAAAAACAACCTTTAACAAAAAAAAAAACATCCTGACCAAGAGAAGGTCAAAATAGGCAGTGAGGTGAGCCACAGAGGATTTTGTACTGTTGATTACCCCAGAAAAAGTATGTATGAAGTGTGGGATGCTGTTTATGTTGGGCTTTGTGTTTATTCCAGGGACATCTGTGCTTTCTGAAATAACAGCCTTGGAACTGCTGCTTTGAAACCTGGAAAGTGTGTATAGCTGTGCTATACACTAGTGTCCTTACATTAGACTAGAGACAGCCAAGGTGCTGCACTCTGAAAGCTGTGTGCCAAAATCTTTATGCTATGTAATCACAAGCTGCATTTTGGAAGGGGAGACAAGGGGCAGGATAATGAACACATCACTGTGCTTTAATCTGGCACTTAAGTCATGTAGTAGTCCAGGAATGATAGGCTAATTCCAGTGGAAGGGGACCTCAGGAGGCTTCTAACCCAACCTCTTGCCCAAAACAGGGTCAGCTGTGAGATCAGAACAGGTTGCCTGGGGTTTTACCCAGCTGGGGTTTGAAAACCTCCAAGGGCAGAAACGGTACAACCTCTCTGTGCGCTGGGTCCATGGCTTCGCTGCCCTCATAGGGCAAACTTTTTCTCCTTATATTCATCTGAACCTCTCTTGTTTGAACTTTTGCCCATCATCTCCTATCTTCCCACCACGCATGACTGTTAAGACCGTTAAGAACCAGCTGCATCTCTTCAGTCTCCTCCCATCAGCACCAATGGGCTGCTGTTAGGTGTCCCAAAGACATCCTTCCTCCAGGTTCAACAAGCCCTGCTGCCACAGCCTCCTCTTGCAGGGCCAGTGCTTCAGCAACCACCATCTTGGTGGCCCTCCATTGGATTCACTTCTGGACATGGTAACGAGTGCCAAGATAGCATTCATGGCTTCTCTTCTCCAGTCCCCTCAAGATAGAGATTAAGATTACTGTGCCATATATGTGATGTAACCCTAGTGTAGAGCTGCATGTTTGAACCATATGTAGGTCCTGAGCAGTTTGAGAGTCAGAGGTCAGCTACCTACGCATCCTTTAATCCTGAAGGTTGAATCTGTTAGGGACCAGCTTACTATATAAAGAATCAGACGTAATTGGATTTATGAATCATTTAAGTAGGACTGGGCTGACTGATTTGTGTGATTTTGCAGGCTGATGACAAACAGCAGTGTAAAGAGATTGCCTGGAAGGGTGGAGGGAAAGGTTGTTTGGCAACGTGATATTTTTAGAAACTTCTACGGTGCCTTTCATCAGAAGATCATGAACCCTTGCTTAAAAACAAAAGCAAGACTAACATCTCTGTTCGGACGGTTCAACAACTGGACTAGCAGCCTACATTCCCAATATGTCATGCTGAAATTGGTTCCCATTTCTTCAAGGAGGTTGCCTGTTTGCCGTGCTGTCTAGTAGCACTACCAAGTGTTGAATTTTAACACTTGAAAAAAGAAAAAAAGAAAAAAAACCCTGATTGTCAGAGGGGCCAGGTGAAAGGCTTGATGGTGGAGAAGTGGCGGAGAGAACCTGAATCACAACATGGTAACTAATCTTGGTTGCTGCAGGCCAGTTGCCGAATAGCCTTACTTGGTTGGCAGGAGTAACTTTGAGAGGCAGCTGCTTGTTTTAAATTTGCATCCTGTAGTGTAGTGTTAAATGGGTGTTCCCTCTGCTCATGCTGGAAGCAGCACAACTGCTTCATTCACAGTAGCATTAGATAATTTATGGAACACGTCCTAGGTTTTACATGACTCAAGCTACAGCAAGCGATCTATCTAAATTAGTGCTACAGAAACCATAGATTCAATCTGATTGTAGGCAAACAATGTCTGCCTTGATTACTTAAACTAAAAATCTCAATGGGAAATGTGATTACTAGAAGTTATTTGCATGTTTCTCAGAGTTAATAGCAATTAATCTTTCCATGGAAGTTAATTTTAAAATATCTACACACCTACGTAACAGTTCGTGAAATACCCTGCTCACGGGACTGCTTTGAATAGTTACTGCACATGCAGAATAGCTGGTCCTAAGCACTGCAGAGAACAGAGCTGCATGTTTATAGCCTAATTCATGTAATTTTGACATGGTGTTGGTACCCACCTTTGCTCTTCATGATGCAGTATCCCTTCAAGGACTGACTACAACTGTACCTGCACCTCCCGTTTCAAAGGGAGACAAGGGCTGAAAAGTGCATGCAGCCATGCCTCCAAACACTGTGCGCAGAGACCTGCATAGACAGATGAGACCATTTTGCTGGGTCACCTGCTGTCCCACAGTTTAGGGGGTTGGGTTTGTTTTCCTTCAGCTTTCAAGGGAAGAGAATGGGGATGCTGGCCTCCAGTGGAGGACAGTTCACCTGTTAGGTGAATTGAGTGCTTGAAGTACCTGTTCTCCCTTTTCCTGCCACAGCAGGCAGGAACTTGTGGTGCCGGAGTTTCTGCAGCTCTTGTCACTGGTTACACTATCTTGTATCCTTCCATTTTTGGTTTAGGTGGCATCATATCCACCTTGGGAGGATAGGTCTGACAAAGGGCAGGAAGTACCCAGGAAGACCCGAAAGTCTGTTCTCTGTGGTTGAATTGCAGGATAAATAACTTTGTGATTATGTGATTATGTTGATAGTTACATCAGTCCATGCCATCAGTGTAGGCATCTGGGCACTTGGCCAAGCTCTAGCTGGGGCACGAGCGCTAGAGGTCACTTACTGTTCACATTTGCAGGCTGGCATGGGGTGATTTATCTGCCTGTTGTGGCAAAGTAGCTGTTTGGTTTGAGAAAAGAAATAAGAAAGCAGGAAAAGATATGTGTCTGCTGTACTTGTACAAGTGAGAAATTTTATGGAAAAACATGGGAAATATTTTGATAAGCCCCAATGGATTGCTTTCCATCTGTTATTGCAGGAAACTGAACGGGCACAAACTGATAGGCCCTTCCCACATGATGATTTGTGGTAAGGGATTGAAAACCAGCCTATTTTGCTTGCATAACTGTGGTCGGTTCCTGTGTCTGTGTTGCACTTACCTCAGGCTAGCTAAGTGTGTTAACCTTGGTTGCTGCCCTACAACTCAGGGAAGTATAGCGTGATATCCCCACTGTTTGTGATAACACCGTGTGGCTTTGATAAAGTCACATAACATGCCAAAACGAGGCTTTAGGCCAAGCTGCAGCTTTTGTCTGGAACCAAGAAGTAATCCTTGGCCTCGGACAGGATAGGCGGACCTTTAGCATTGCTCTCGCTGGCACTGCCTGCACTCACCAACAGGGCTGTCTCTGGTGGGGTAATTGGGAGTGCTAGCTCTTCATCTGCTGCCAGAGCCTGTGTGGAGGGAGGCAGCTGTGGGAGGCTGGTGCTCTGCTTTCTGCCACCACGAACTTGATATGTGTGTTAAAGAGACTGCAGTCACAGGGATGTAGTGGCTTTTCCTTTCCCTGTCCCACCCTATGTGTGACAACTGCTGTCTTTGAAAAAGTGTATGGCCATCAGGCTAGAAACAAAAATTGATCTTGCATCTAAAACTACATAGTTGTCTGCAGCAAAAATCCTACCATATCCTTCATTGCAAAAACCAGCTCGTGGTGTTTTCATTGCGTCTTGTCATTTCAAGGAGATAAGTATTGTACAGTGGCTTTCTCTGCTGATGCCATGGCATAATATCTTATGCCGATGTTGCCAGCCAGTGCTAGTTCTTGGGAAAGCTGCCTCCAGATTGCAGAGACGTGCAGAAAAGCTCAGCGGTGCAGAGAGTGGCAGCTGTTTTGCCTTGTCCTGCTGTGTGTCACATCGAGAAATTCTTGATGCCAGATGCTATCACAGAACCCCCATGTGGGTGAGGAGCCTGGCCCCCTGCGCTTCATTTTTCCTAGTCTTGACTTTGGTCATGTACCAGACTGCTAGTGTTGCAACAAAAGTTGGATAGCATTGCTCGCTTTTAAAACTGAGCGGAGGGACCAGATGAAAGGAGAGCAAAGTTCATGCTTTGGCATTTTTTCTGCCTTTTTCTCTCCAAATTTGAGGGTAGGCCATACAAAGTAACATGCTGTTTGCATTCCTTTTTTAAAGCATTGGCTTAAGAAAGCTCTTCTCTTACAGTTTGCCCTCATTCTTAATTTCTTCCTTCCAAGAGTTGATTCAAGTATTGACTCATCCACACAAAATAATATAACTCCAGGAAGACAGTAGCACTGAGAAAGAAATCTTTTTTTTCTGTTTGAAAATGTGGTTGAACTTCTGCCCATCTTCCCCTCCTTTGTGTCTTTAGTGACTAGTCATTTTTGCAAGCTCTTGAGAATACTGTTACCTCAAGAACATGCTTTTTAAAAATATGTAATTACAGCCTTGAAACCAAGCAATTCAGCCTCTGAATTAATAGCAGCAGTGTTGACTTTGAGACTGATGTGGAAGGTGGGAAGACGGGACTGGTGGGAAGGAAACCTGACCGACCCTGCGGACTTGGGGAATCCATCAGGTGGGTGAAGGCTCTCAAATCTGTGCCCTTCTACAAACGCCTACCAACAGAAAAAGGTAGAAAGGGGTAGTGCGTTTCTGTCTGGCAAAGCCATTAGGCTGTGGATACCATCCGATAAGCCTGGCCTCAGAAACACTGCCCAGGCTTGGAGCACCGGGCCCACCCTCTCCCTTTTGCCCCGTGACAGGCGTCAGCTCCTGGCCACTGCCAAGGGCGAGAATACAAGAAATATTTTTGTAAACGGAGAATAACAATTCTTTTCTTCCCAGGGAGAATGAAAACGTTTCTTCGCCTCCCGGAGGCGTTTGCAGGCTTGATTGGCTGGCGGCGGAGGCCGGCCGGGCCCCGGCGGTACAAAGTCGCTCTGTGGCGGGCTCCTCAGTGCCGCCTTTGTCCCCGGCGGGCTCCGGCCGCCCCCGCCGGCCAGCGGCCGGACCGGTTTCCTCCGGCCCTTGCCGGGCAGCGGTGCCGAGGCGGGGGAGCCGTATGCCCGGGGCGGGCGGATCCGAGCGCTAGCGCCCGGCGGGGCCGGCGATGTTACCATGGGAGCGACGCAGGGCTCCGCCGGGAGCGAACCACGGGAGCCCGCGGGGGGGGCGGAGCAGGTCGGTAGCCTCCCCCTCGCCCACCGCGCTGACCCTGCTGCCGACACCCCCCCTCCCCCTCGCCCCGGCCGTGGTAGTGTCCCCCCGGCCGGGACCCTCGCCGCGGCCGGAGGCAGAGGCTCGGCGACGGGGTCGGGGGTGTCCATGGCACCGTGAGAGAAGGCTGCGTCTCTCCGTAACGAGTACCTTAACAGGTGCGAGCGGCTGGTTTAAACTTACTTGCGTCCGCCGCCTCCGAGCCAGGCCGGGACCACCCGCCCGCTGAGGCGGGGAGGCCGCTCCTGTGAGGGAGAAGGGGGGTGAGGGGTGGGGGGCCGCCGCTTGGTGAGGGGCTGCGGCAGGTTTGCGCCGCTCGTCGTCGCCGCCGGCCGGGGCGGGCCGGTGGCACTGCTGGAGCCGGGGTCGGTGGGGGGCCCCTGTTGCTCACAGCGGAGCGGGGAGCGGGCGGGCGGCGGGCGCAGAGGGGCGTTCAGGTGCCCGGCCTGGCCGCTCTGTAGTGCCGGCCCCGTGTCTCGAACGCCGGCAGGCAGGACGTGATTCTGTATTTATAAGCACCACTTGTGCTCAGGGTGCAGGTCAGTGCTTTAACCGAAAATCCCCCCTCCCCGTTTCTGTGTGGACAAACAAACTCTCATGTTTGAAAAAGAAAATCCTCTTCTCCCTGGCCCCTGCTTTGGGTTTTTTGCTTGTTTGATTTATTAAAGACAGTGCAAACTTTTATGGTGAAACGTGTTTTCCTGTCGCTGAGCTGCAGCAGTCAATGCAGCTGCGAAGCACCGAGCAGTAGCAGGCAGCACCTGCCGGGGCTGGAGCAGCAGTGTGCTGTCCGTGAGGGCCTGCGGGAAACGGCATTTAGCTGTAGTCACCCCCCTCACCCCGGCTAAACCAGGGATGGAAGCTGTAAACACAAGTTGCTTATGCCTCATAGTTTGTTTTGTGGCTTGTAGAATAGTTAGTACTGTTAAGTGGCCTTCTTGTGTACAGAGTCTGTGTGTTTTAGCCAATATCCCGCATTGCACATGTTATGAGTATTTATTTGACATCAGTGAACTACCAATGATACTTTCTTTTATGTGATTATTTCCAGAGTGTGTGGTTTTGCAGTGGTTTGCGGGTTTTTCTGGAGGGTGTATGTGTGATTTTTTCTCTGTTTTTAATAAATAGCAAAGGTTGTGCAGCTGACCTGGGTAACTGTCCTGCTCTTACCCCACCCTTCTTGTTCTGTTATCTTCTTCATCTCCTGTACTCATCTGTTTCTTGTCTTCTGAATCCATCTTGTAAGCTCTTTGACACAGATCCCGTTGTGTTTGACACTTCTGTTGCTGCAGTACATTTAGTAAGTAGGTGTTATCGTTTGCTTGTGGTTCTGGTGGGAGAAACATAAATATCCATGATAACGTGCTGGTCTTGCAAGTCTCTTGGGGATCAGGTTTAAATGTATTGACCTGAGATGGACAGAAAGCCTGACTCTGCATGTGTGAACTATAGTAGTTACAGATCCTGTATTTACAGATGTACGCTTTACATGGCTATTGGTTACATACTTCATTTAAACATTTTTTGGACTTGCTTTTGTCAATATTGATGGAATCCTTGCCCTTTTGAAGTTAATGATGACACTTCTGTTGTCTTGATAAAAAGTGTGGGTTGTCAGGTCTCTATTGAATGTATCTGGTTTCTTCAAATTGTTTTAGGGTCTGCCTTTCATGTAAAGAAATAGAAATTAAATGGTTTGGGTGCAGCTTCTTTCTGTTTCACAGCTGTGAGTCCATGCAGTATGGAAGTTGGCCATGGGGGCTATGAATTCAGTGGCAGCTTCTCTGTCAGCAGAAAGAGAGCTGATCTTTCCTCCTGCCTAATGTTTGAGACTGAGAAAGCCTATGTTTCTTATGCATACTGAAATTAAGTAGGGAGTAATTGCTAGTAGGGGTCCTGCAATGGTTATATTCCTTATATTACAGTTATTAATAAGACCACACTTGTGGTTCTTTTATAAAGACAACAGTTTCTTCATTATTTTGTAGAAAAAGACAGAAAATTCATCTGGGGAGATACTACAGCTATGATTTCTAGTTTCCCCTTTCTTTTATTAATGACGCTATGTAAACCATATACAATTTATGACTATACTAGGAATTCTATTTTTCACAGCTTGTGATTGTTAGAACTGTAAGTCAAATGAGGCTTCAACTGACGTTGGAAACATTTTTGAGTCCTTTGCGTAACAGAAAGTGGCAAGTTGAGATATTTTCTTAGGCACTGAAATCACTGAAGCTACAGGAATCTCTTTGTTGAGTGACCCGAACTGTATATGCTATATGAGCCAAATAGTATACTGTAATTCATGATTGTGTTAAAATTGTAAATGAATTTAAAATCACTTTGTATTTTAAAATAGTATTTAAAACTTCATTTTTCTTACCATCAAAATGAAGAACTCGCTAGGAATTTTGTGTGATCCATGCTGATAAGACAGACATGTACTGCAAATACCAGCCTTAAGGCAGAATTGTGTTCCTGAATGCATCTTAGCTGGAACATACAGTGGAAACTAATATATACATGCAATTATTCTTACATAGCATTAAGAATAAAACATCATCTAACTTACTACACAGCAGGAGAGATGCCTTCATGAACCCTCTAGGCATCTCTATCCAGTAACTCAAAAATACAATTAAGATGAAAATGCACCTTCAAGGCCTACAGTGGTAGCAGTTAACTAAGCAGGCAGATGATTGTCATCGGCTTCCCAGGTGTTTGTGCCGTGTGTTGTGCCCTATTAAATAATCAGAGGAGTATCTTTTTATGTATTCTGCTGCTGGAGTCTCTAGATCTGATTAACAATACTGCATTAGTGTTTCACAACTGAATTTTGGATAAATGATTCTTGTTAAAAAAAACACTATCAAAAAAGAAAAAAAAAATCCTGCAAAAAAAACGGCTTCCCTGTACAGCTACAAGAAAGGATATACCTGTCCATTATTTATTTATTTGTTACTTAATAATGTATGTACTCAGCCTGCTGTATCTTTCCCTTGCACGTGCATGCCTATTCTGTAATGGGAAAGCATTTTGGATGCTCACCCCATATGATTCTTAGTCAGTATGGGCTTTTTGCAGAGAATGCAGGATGTCCAGCTAGACTGTCATTCCAGGCTCCACAAACAAAGCTGTGAGAGGCAAATTGTTGGCCTTTGACTGAACTGAGCATCTTGCTGCCAGGGTCAGTGCTTGGCACTGATTGCTCTTCTTTCTGTGTTCCAGCACTGCAAAGATCTGCTGGATAACATGGGTTTCTCTAGTGCCCAGGGCTGAGGATTCTTCTCTCCAGTCAGTGTTTTAGAACCTTTTCTACAAGTTGCAGAACAGGATGAAAAACAACTTACGTCTTTGATTACTTGGTTTTACTAAGTAACTCTTATTCCAGAAATAAAAAGTGGTTTTGGTTACTTAGTGTTAAGTTGATAAGTTTTTAAAGCAGTTGAAATGACAGTAGCACAGCTGATTGGTAGCATGTGTGTGCGTGTTCCTTAGAGGATGCCATCAGAACTCCTGTTTCTGTGTACTTGCATTGTTTTTTCTGTGGAATGCATAATGGTTACAGTTTGTCTGTAAATTTTTATTTTCTAGTATTTAAAGTTTCCTGAAAGCCTTGCAGTTCAGCAGGGATGTTGCTCCTGACCCAGCACTTTGGCAGGAACTCCCTTTCAGTTGCTAACAGTTGACAAATACTTGTATGTGCTTTACCTGGGTGTCCTGTTATAGTAGGTCAAGTTGCAAAAACCCTGGGGTCAGACTTTTAAAGACATAGTGTTGATTGCAGATGGATGCCTACTGGCATTTCCAATAGCTGCTATGCACTCAGTTCCCCTTTGGCAATTATGCTTCCCTAGCTATTTGTGTGCAGTACCGGCTGCACCTACAAGGTTTAAGGATAGGTTAAGATAGGGGAAGAAGGTGGGGAGATCTTCAGTCATGGACCTCAGACATGCTTGTCAAGCTATTGGTAGAATGTGAAAAGTCCTTTACCAGAGTACTGTTGGTACATCAGTCTTTGCTGTCCCTTTGGTGTAAGTGAAATACTTATGATCTAATCTGATATGTGGGGATGCCTTGAGTATGTTCTGTCATTTTCTGTGTGGCTTTTTGTTTGACAGGTTATTATGATGCCTTCTTAATTTTTAACATTGCTATGGTGTTAAACTAGAATTTTATTAACTAAATCTCATTCATTAACTTCTCTGCCTGTTGTAATAATTTCACTTAATTTTCTCTTCTTTTCCAAGCATTCTTTTCCTGTTTTACCTTGAGGAAGCCAGTGTATGTCTTCCTAATGTCTTCTGCAGCAGTAAGGATGGACTAAAACTCTTGGATCACAATTATTTGAAAAGAGATTAAATTTTTCTTACCTTTTTGTAGGGCTTGTTTGTCTATACACAAGTATATAACTTCTTTTTCTTTCAGATGGGAAAAAACAGAACACTTCATAATGGTTTCCTTCTGCTTTGTGTGTCAGAAGGTCCTTGAAGTGTATAATGCTCTTTTATGTGGCTCAGACCACAAGAAGAAAACTTTTCTATTCCGAACCTCAGTTGGGAATGAACTTTCAGTTGCTACCAAAGTGAGCTTTGCTCTGGGTGGTAACTTAATGGAGGCGTTTCTAAGCTTTAATGATTCTGAGATGTTTAATTTCCTTTTAGCCACACATGCAAAACGATTCTCTTGTTTTTTCTTTCCCAGTTCTTTTCAAAGCCTCACGTGGCTTATGGAAGTGACTAATAGTCGTAAAAGGAGGAATAAAATCTGTTCTGTTACTGATCTTGTTCTGGTCAGTTTATCCTTTGTGTACTTCAGTTTGCAGTTCAGTGGAAATGGCACTATATCATAGGGATGTGTCAGTTTAGTTTCATTTAATGGTTGGAGCGAAGCCTGAAGTTCCTTGCATTGACCGTGCATGCATGTGAAATGTTGACTTGATAGAAGGATTGCATCGAGGGTTCTAGTTTCAAATTATTCTGTTGGCATCCTTTCAAGTGAAGCAAGAATGGCTGCAGATAAACTTGGATTAGTGCTTTGGGAATGAATCAGCCAAGTGAAAGTTACTGTCTTGATACTAAAGAAGGGCAGCTTACTTCACCACCACTCCCCAGCCCCTTGTATTGATTCATTGGTTATTGGTTGACTACATAATTTCTACATAAGTTGGGGGTGTTTGAAATGTTTTTTATAACAACGTTTGGATGTCAGCGAAGTCATGCACTAGTGCAACTGCATAGTATACTTCAGCTTCATGTACACCATTGTAAAAGGATTGAGGAGAAGGAATGAAAAATAGTCAAATTCTACTGCTTTTATCTGCCCTTCTGTTGCTTTCTTCCCTCAAAGTGTTTTATCAGTGTCATCAGGTACATGGTGAGTTTCAGTGTAATGCAACTGAATGCAATGCAATATAAATTGGATGATAGGTTGCTGGGTGTGCAGTCCCAGAAAAGTGCAGAGCTGTGAGGAGTGTTTATGCTTAGTTTTATTGTTTGAAAAAGCAATTATACTCCTTTGGAGGCCCTGAGGAGGAAACTTTGCTGTGACCAAAGGGATTCTGAATGTGTTGCACTGAAGCAGGTGCAGCTGGCTTAATCCACTGTCTCATGGTAAGTGAGATGTTGGGAGGGACTTGGTGATTTTTTGTTTTGTTTTGTTTGCTTGTTTCCTCTTCTTCCAAATGTACTGGGGATGAGTATTAGTATAAGACTTATGGACCTAAAGCCTTCAAATGCAACCCCCAGATTTGCATTTGGCATCCATGCATCCCACTGTATGGATGACAGAAAAATTACTGAACTCCTTTTTGCAACAGAGTTTGCTTTCATTTTAGATGTGTGCAGGACACAAGAAAGTTTAGGGGTGAACTTCAGCACTGCTTTCTGGCATGACTGAGTAGGCTGTTGAGACATCTTGACAGGGAGAGGTGAGTTGCTTAAGACCTTGAAGGCAGGAGGTGGTGGTAGAGGGAAAGGGGTGCAGAGATGTACGGCTAGTGTGACTAGAAAACTGCTAAGAGTTGGCTAATAGATCAAGCTGTTTGTTGTAGCAGGTACCCGAATGATGCTGAACGTATGGCTTCACGCTAAAAACAGCTTAACTTTGTAGAGATCTGATATCTTTTGAATTGTCAATTTCTAACTTTTTTTTTAACAGAATTTTTAATTAGTTTCTTACTGTTATGGGCATTTAAATGCATTTGAAGCTTTTTTTTATCTACCTTTATTTATCTACGTTTATGTTTTGTGAGGTTTGTGATACGGCATTGATAGTTGTATGAAATACAATGTATTGTGTGAATTTTGTGGGCTTTTAGTCTTAGATGTGGTGCAGTGTACCATTAAAATTTATATGTTATAGAGAACCATATTCAGGTTTATTTCCATCAGCCAAGAAAAGAAAGCTAATGTGACAATGTGTAATCTTACTGCCACAGGAATGCTCGAACAAAAGTAAAACACTTCCAAGAATATGGCGTATCATTCTTCTATTAATAGAGTTAGAACAAAGGATACTAGAAACCTTAACAGGGAAAGGAAATCTAGTTTGGTTTGGGACTAAGCTCAGAAACTAACAATCGTACCATTGTTTAAATTGTCTTGCATTATGACTGGATGATTAAATATAAATGCTGACCTGATTGGATTGTATCCCAGCAATGAATTGTCCTTTTAAAGACCAGCTACAGGAAGCAGTAGACAGGTACGCAGCTTGTTTTTTCTCAGATTTGGAAGCTCTAGTTGTTGAGCAACAAGGTTTATGCAATTACAGAGTCTGTAAGGACCATGGAATGGCAGAAATGCAGTTTCTCACCAGTAGTCACTTGATGCTGGAGTTGGTCACTTCTGCTGCTTGGTTTGCTCTTTGAGTACAGGTGCAGGAAGCCAAAGTGTTCAAAAACAGTAGCAGAAGGTGTATCACTGAAGTTGAATAAAATTGTAATTGGTGCTTTGGACCAAGTAATGAATATGGTACTTTGATTTTTTTCCTTTTTTTTTTTTTTTAACTTTAAGGTGCTACAAAAGTAAAAGCTGTGCTTTGGCTGCAGAGAATAACTGATTCTGAAATGAGACGCTTAAGGACTGGCGGCTGCACTCATCTCTTTCACAGTTAACTTAAATTTTTTTTCAGTTTATCTAACATAATGAAATTGATTATGCTCACCTAATGAGTTTAATTTACCTCCCCATCAAATACTGATGCTGCAAGTACATCAGAACAAACTTTTTTCCCCCCCGCCCCAATGCTAACCAAAAAGTGGTCCTCTTGAATTTAGGTTATGGGCAAACTGATCGGGCACTTTGATTCTCAGACTTCATTTGCAGGGGCATTTTAGGGAGCAGAAGGTACAGAAACAATGTGACTGGAAATTCATGCATTTAGTTTGACAATTAAAGAGAATGGCAGCGGTTAAGTCAGAGACAGCCTTTAAAGCTATTGTTGATTAGGTGGACTGAAAGTTTAGTGTTCCTTCAGTAGCATTATCTTCTTGTAGTGTATACAAAAAAAACTTAATGGCACGAGGTGAAAGTCCAGGAAAACCGTTCAGAAAATTAAATGGCAAATAAACGCTGTCACTTTCCAGTGTGTATATACATATGTTGCATACACAAGTATAATCGATCTGTCAGCCGTTTACCTAGATTAATTTTGATCTTCAACTAAAAAAAAGCAGGAGGGGGTTGAGGGGAATTGCAAGGTAGAGCACAGGCAGTGCCCCAAGAGGTGAGGTTTGTTCTTTTCTTTAGAACACCTTTTTCAATGCTTATGGGAGAGTAAATTAGCATCTGGCTTTCGTCTGCGAAGCAATGTGTGAAAAGGAAGAAAACTTAGGATAAAAAAATTTTAGTTCCCAGAGCGTCACTTTTCCAGAGGGAGAAATTGTTTTCTAAAAAATAAAATAACTTAAACCATTTTTTTTGCTTTTTTCTGGGAGGAGGGAAATGGGATATGTTTTCTCCTCCAAAATGGCAATTTTGTATCTCAATTGAAGCTGTTCCCTCACAAATTTTGAACAATTGGTTGCTTCCTGTTGGGGAAAGCACTGGAACAATTGCAATGTAATTTCACCAGGGTAATGACAGAACTGTAGTTGGGCAAAATATACTGGAGGGAACTTGCTCCTGAAATAGATTAATCTATATTTTTATGAGTTTTAGGTTTTCAGTAGGTAAGACCTGTGTATCTTGCAGCCGTGTTTTGGATACAATCGGTTTCTTTTTTTTCTCTCCCTGTTTTGAATAGGCTTTTGTTTAGTTTGTAATGGGATATTGTACTGGCTTTTGATGATGCATATGTATGCATCTAAGCTCAGTAGAGTTCAGCTGTAACAAGTGTAAACTGCTCCTCTCGTGTCTTCCACCCCGTCCCAGAAAAGTTAGAAGTTTTGCATGTATATTTTTAATTTGTATAGCATATGAAGATTGTAAATTGATGTTCAGTTTCGTGTTCTGAATTTGTTACAGTCTGCTGGGTAAATACTGCTGCTTTGCCCTTCTTGCCATTCTCCTTCCAACCCATCTCCCACCCTGATGGTAAATAAGGACCCGCTCCTGGTAGCATACCATCAGAGCAGTTCGGGTGGACAATTTTGCATTTACCTCCTCCCAGCAGTTAGAGAGGAACAGGCAGTTATTAAAAATATAGTGGTTCGGTAACCAACATAGTTTTGATAAAGATGAAAAATCCTAAGTAAGTTCTGGGTACTAAATTGAAATTAATAACTGTTTTTCTTACTGGCAGAGACCACAAGTACTGTGAAATGCAAGGGAATGAATTTTAGAAAATTCCAGTGTGAGCGTGTGTGTGTTGCTTGACTTTTCTGGTGTAATGAGAAATTACACCTTTGTGTCAGCAGAATCAGTACCTTTTTGCAAGTGTAAACTTCTTATGTTCAGGTTAAAATGTAGCCTGGAAGAAAAAGCTTCACTCCAAAAATGTAATGTTGGATTATAGATTCTTTTTTTTTATTGTTAGTGCTAAAATGTAGCATTTCTAACTTCAGGTGCAACTGTCATGTAGTATTGGTTCAAATGTCATTTAGAATTTTTCAGCTATCCATTTTCATGGTGGCTTGGTGGGATTGATGAGTAGTATTCATGATCTGTCTTTGGAGTACCAGATGTTTCTCGCTTTCCAGAACATAAAACTGCTTGGGGAGCATGTTTATTTCTTTTGTATAAACAATCCAATTAATTCTTGAAATAATTGTGGTGGAAAGGCACTTAAAGCTAGAATTGAAAAAAAAAAAAAAGCATCCTGTTTGACTGATGATAGGATATGTGCTTGAGATTAAAGAAACAAAACAGAAAGCACCTAACACCTTGTTTTAACATTGCATTTCCTGTCATTTTTAGTCTGAAAGGAAAATTTTGAAATCGGGTTTTGGCCTAACAAGATGTTAGGCCTGTCTGAGATTTATTTTTTTAACTTATACAAATTATATTTATGAAAATCACTCAAATGCCAACCTGTTTGAAAAACAAATAAATGAAGCTATTGTGTAATATCGAGTCTAGTTCTTCAGAGCAAGAATACCATGATGTGTGCCAAAGCGATAGCCTGAAGTTGTATTTCTAAAACTCAACAGAAATGCTATATTTAATACCTTTTTATGGGGCAAGGTGCTGTGTGTCTCAGTTGTGGCATCACTGCACCACCTAGTGTCTCTCTGGGTTAACTGTGAGTTGGGCACACATCTCGGCTCTGAGTTTTGCTGACTTGCATGGATTGTCTGCATTGTGCAAAAATAATTTGTCAAAAATGTGGTGGGTTTCTTCTGAAATACAAGGTTCCCTACTTGTTTTGCTGGTCTGCTCTAGACTTCTAAGTGCCCTGCAAACTCAGTGGGAGATGGCAGTACAGCTCCTGGTGCTTGTATGCCTTTTTAATATGCAGCAAGAGGAAGAAAAAGAATCAGGCTTTCTTTCTATTCATCTGTGCTACAGGGGCAGATATATTTAGTGTGTTTCTGTATATAGAAATATATTTTTATAAATATATCTTAATATATTTATATATCAGATTATATTCTACTATTACATTAATACCTGCAAAGCCTTCATAAATGTTTCTTCTAGAATATCGTCAAACAGACAAGATACACAGCCTATTAGTGGCTATCAGGTTATGCTAGGGTAAAGTATATGCATGAGGGTAGCAACGTGTTGTATTATCAAAGATGCATTAAAAGCTGGAGAGAATATATTTTCTCATAGTCTTAAGTACCCTTAAAGGCATTCAGGAACTTTCATTTTCCTGTCTTTTACACTAAAATTTTTTTTTTTCTGTGTTGCTTTTATTTCCTTGCTCCTGGCTAGATGGACAGGCCCAAAAAGTTGCAGTGAATGGAGTTAAATCCAGTTGACAGCCAGTCACAAGTGGTGTTCCCCAGGACTCAGTATTGGAGCACGTTCTGTTTAATATCTTTATCAACAATCTGGGCGAGGGGCCTGAGTGCACCCTCAGTAAGTTTTCAGACGGCACCAAGTAGGGGGAGAGTGTTGATCTGCTTGCAGGTAGGAAAGCTCTACAGAGGAGTCTGTCCAGGATGGACCAATGGGCCAAGGCCAGTGGTATGAGGTTCAACAAGGCCAAGTGCCGGGTCCTGCAGCTGGGTCACAACAACCCCATGCAGTGTTACAGGCTTGGGGAAGAATGGCTGGAAAGATGCTCAGGGGGAAATGGACCTGGGGGTGTTGGTCGACAGCAGCTGAATATGAGCCAGCAGTGTGCCCCAGTGTCCAAGAAAGCCAAAAGCATTCTGGCTTGTATCAGAAATAGTGTGGCCAGCAGGACTAGGGAAGTGATTGTCCCTTTGGACTCAGCACTGGTGAGGCGCCACCTTGAATACTGTGTTCAGTTGTGGGCCCCTCACTCCAAGAAAGACAATGAGGTGCTGGAGCATGTCTGAAGAAGAGCAATGAAGCTGGTGGAGGGTCTAGAGAACAAGTCCTGTTAGAATCAGCTGAGGGAACTGGGGTTGTTTAGCCAGGAGAAAAGGAGGCTGAGGGGAGACCTTATTGCTGTCTACAACTGCCTGAAAGGAGGCTGTAGCCAGGTGAGTGTCAGTCTCTCTTCCCAAGTAACAAGTGATATGACAAGAGGAAACTGCCTCAAGTTGCACCAGGGGAGGTTTAGATTGGACATTGGGAAAAATTTCTTCACCAAAGGATTGTCAAGCATTGGAACAGGCTTCCCAGGGAAGTGGTTGAGTGACCATCCCTGGAGGTATTTTAAAGACGTGTAGATGTGGCGCTTAGGGACACGGTTTAGGGGTGGACCAGACAGTGTTGGGTTTACAGTTGGACTTGATGATCTTAAAGGTCTTTTCAAACCTAAGTGGTTCTGTGATTATCTATTTAATCTGTCTCTTTAATAAAATCTAGCTTTCCTACCCTGATGCATCCTTGAAGGTGAAGATTTATCTGATGGCTGAGTTCTAACATTCCTTCTGCTTCATCTCCTGGTATTCAGCTGTTCCTTGGCAAGCCAGTTCAGCTCACAGAAATGCCAGTAGAGTAATCCAGTGCGAAAAGATGAGCAGCTTTTTGATGCTTACTTTGAAGAGCCAAACAGCAGACTTAATGGTGTGATTTAAGGGGCCACATGTAAATGAGCAGGAGGAGAGTGGAAATAGCAAACAAACAAACAAAAAAACCCAACTTGGATTTTTATTAGCTATTTCTAAAGTGAATTGTGACAAACTCAAAATGTTTTAAGAAACTCCCGATTCTCCTGTTTCTTCCTTTCGAAGTGCTTGTCCTGCTTTCTGAAAGTCTTCAATGTAATTGGTAAATGTTTGGCTTTAAATAAATGGGAAACAGTTTTCTTAGGGCAGTATCTTACTGGTATGGACAGATAAAAAATTCCCAGAAAAAACAGTTGATTCCAATCCCACCAGCCTCCCTAGTTTTATTTAAGTGTTTCTGTAATAAAGAGTTGAAACAAATAAAACTATTCAGAGATTATGTGCTTTACCCAGTAATCCAGTAAAATGCCACATTCTTTACTGGCTTCTTTTCAGTGTCCAGGTTATTCTTATTCCCTTTATTTTTTGAAATTGCAGAATAATTAAATATTTGCAAAAGTCAAATCCCATGCCTCTATTTTGATGTGTCTTTTCCCTGTACTCCTACCGATTTCTGGAAAAGTTCTTTCGACTGGGGATGCTCTTTCATCACTGAGAACCGTTCGAAGGATGTTAGTGCAGGGACTGCTACTATGGGCAGATTGTGTGATAACCTTCATTATGTGTAATCATCACTTGTCATTGACAAATGCTGTAAGCTGGATTAAGTGATATATTTTGAATTAAAAAGCACACAATTTCTCAAAGCTCCAGAGCAGCGGAGATCTTCTGTGTGTATGCAACTTTGTTCCTAACTTCTTTAGCTTGTTTTTTAAACAATTTCTGTGCACTGGAAAATCTGGAGTGTTATGCTGCGAATGTTAGTAACAAGGCTACAATGCAAGTGAGACCTAGACGTGTTTGTCAACTAATATTCTCAGTAGTCTGGTGAACGGTGCTGTTGCCCTTCACCTCCTCAGTTCTGCACAGGACTGGGTTCTAGTTCACTTTACAGCCTGGAATGCATTTGGAGTGCCACAGTCCAATGAGAGGTAGAAATGAATGCAAGTTCTGCCACCCTGGAATTTTTCTCCATCTGTTTAGCTGTCTAAAACTCCCACAATGGAGAAGGTTGACCCCTGTTTTTTGCTATTACAGGTGCTGTTCTGGAAGGGAGACTTCTGTTAGACAGAAATGGAGGAAATCTGTGTTTGCTTCCTTGCATAACACGTTTCAGTGGATAGGCTACTTGACTTGAAGTCAAGAAGCCTGAAGTATGCTCCTGGCTCTGCTGCTGACAGTTTTGGCACTGCGTATTTTTTAAGGAGGAGTAGTTTTGCTAACTGGAAGCAAAATTTGTAGTGAAATAGTGCTGAGCACTGTGTCAAGTAATGACTGTGGACACTGTTGCCATGCTGGATTCAAACTGTTCCTGAGAGAACTAAAACAAAAAAACGCCCTTAGATTATTGTCTAGTAAACAGTTCTCTTTGGATCGTTTTAAAAGTTCTCATGCAATTTAAGAAGTAAAGATTGGCCATTAAATGCCTGGAATAGGCATATTGTACTTCTGTAGCTTTTGACAGTGCTGTTGTAGATAGAATTTACAAACTACAGCAACTGACAAATGTAAATTTTAAGTGAAATATGATTAAGAAAAGTTTTTGACATCGTCACTTCTTTGGCATTAAAAACAGTTCAGTTTGTGTTTCTGTCATGACATTCAACTTACCAAATCTATGAAGAACAAATTATTAGAAACTTTATGCTCAGTTTGTATTTTCTTTAAACAAGTCTTTTTAGACAACACTTGTCGTGAGACTACTCCTTCTAAATGCATTTTGGAAAAAATATTTCTTGCACAAAGTCTGATAAATACATGATGAATGTGCTTGTTACAAAAAAAACCCTAAAACCTTTGCTCTGTTAGCAAGTTATTTGTTCTTATCAAGTAATCTGGGAGGAAGCAAAGGCTATATCCAACTGATAATTCTTCATTAGAGGGAAGGGGAAGAAAGGGCTGTCCACACAGCTCATTTCTACTTGAATTTTTTTCCTTTAAAACTTGCCATTTCAGTGCAGAGGTATACTTACTTGTACAGTATGTGAGGTGGTGGTTTTTTTTTTCCCCAAACTTCCTGCATCCTGATAATATAACCATCTTGATTTTAATCAAATGTGAAAGTAGAATTTATGATCTCTTAACATGGAGTTGTCCCTTATGTGTGTTTTGCCTTTGGTACCCTAGGAGGGGAAAAGGGAGGGGGAAAAAAAAAAAAGGGAGTTTCTGCCTTGTTGAAGAGCAACTGCATGTTACTCCTAGTGGATATCTTTTGCAAACCATTTTTTATCTCACTTCTTCTCTTCCTTTAATCTAAGCCATTCACCATTCAGAGATCTTGTTTCTTCAGGATGATCTGTTGCTCCTCTGGGTGTCGCTGTGTTGGTGCAGGAGCCTACACACAAAGTAGGAAATGCTTCTCTGAATTAGAGCATTCATTGGTAGAAAACAAGACATCTCCTTTTTTTGTGAGATGTTGGCTGTATTGTAAAAGATCCATGGGTAAATAGTTTTTCTTATCTTCCTAGATCCTAGTAAATATCTGCCATACCACGTGGAGATATTTCATGAAAACACTTTAGTTAGAGCCGTCCTACTTCAAAGCGGCTTGAGCGTCCTTCCTTACTGCAGGGGAAAAGCCTGGTAAAGGTCCTGTACCTCTTCATTTTTCACTATGTTAATTAAGAATACTTGACAGGCTCTGGATATGCAGCATGTGTTACATGATCATCTTTTAATAGTCATCTGTACTAGCCTAGTAGGCTACAGCCTGCAGCTGAAGAAGAGGGAGGTGTGGACCTTAGCACCATGTGCTGATGTACAGGTTGCTTCTCATTTCAACCCAGTTTTGTCTGTCATAATTGCCTTTATGCAGGCTGGTGACAGTGAGGGCAGTTTCTGAATCCTCTGAGAATATACCTGACCTTTGAGAGCAGGTATGCTGCCGACATCTTGATGCAGCTCTGGAGTCCCTCCACTTGACTGCTTCTATCAGTGGCTAGAAGAGCCTCTGTCCCCATCCTTTACAGGTGGGTGACTTTCCATTAAACTTGAAGTTTTTCATCCTTTTCAGTAGAGGAGTCTGTCTTTAGGGAAAACAAGGACTCAGCTTTCAAGGTTTTTATCCTTAAGTCCATAGTAGCAGATGAAGGGAGTAGGGATGGGGAAGGACCTCTTTTTTTGCATGCATCACTTCCATAACAGAGCCAACAAGACCATTTCAGGTTTACCTTCTGCTTACTTACACAGCCTTGTCTAGATCATGTGTCAGGAAACACCCTTTTTTCTTCACTATCTAGAGAGGAAGAGATGAAAACAGACAGTACTTCTAGCTAGCTTTTCTGTTGGGGAGATTGTGCCAGGATAAAGAAGCTCTTTCTTCCCCGGGTGAGTGGAGGGATGCTGCCTTCTGCTGTAAGGCTTTGTTGTGACATTCTGAGGTCACTCCCTTGAGTTTTGTGTGAGCTCTGCTTTTCTTTTCACAGTCACAGTTTATAGAACAGATCATTATGCTTAGTTTTCAATGATTCACATTGATTCACATGATTCACAACATTTTGTTGCCTGGGTAGACTCCCCCAAAGAACCAATGTGTGTGTTTCTCATTGGAGTTGAAGTTGCTTTCAAAAAAGAGTTTCCATTTAACATGTCTGTAGATAATAGATGTCAACTAGGTGTGAAATGTGAAAGGCTTGTACTTGCATCTGTACTCTTGTGCTGCGGTTGAAGTTAGGCTTTAGTTTCCTTTACTCTTTGTAAAGAGGCGTGCAGGTAAGGTCAAAAGACAGTATCTGGGACAGTGTTTCTTTCATAGTCTAAAAAAAAAAATTAAAAATATTTTCTTTCCGTCTCTCTTAAAAAAATTAAATAGAGGAATTCCTACCCTGGAGAAGCTGTTTTCCTCCAAAATGAAATATCCAAATGCAAAAGCCTTCATCTTTCTGTTAACTCATCAGTCTCATCACAGCTCCTGTTCTGACTATGCAAGACAATTTGCAGTAATGTTTCTGGACTTCCTGATTATTTTTTTTAAATTTCTTTTCAGGTTCCTTTTAAATTTTGTTGGAGTCAATCCCTGTCTCTCATTTGCCTTTAGAGGAAAGACAGTCCAAAGCCAAGGAAGAAGAGTCTTTGCTGTTATAACCACTAGATGTCATGGACAATGTTTCAACATTTTTGTTCTCCATGTCATCACAGTCTTTTTTTGCTGATATTTCTCTATTTGGAGTGCTGTTGAAGCTTTGTTTGAAGCAAGGAGGAGCAGAGCTAAGACAGGGACAGAGAGGTTTCAAATACATCTTTACATTTTTTTCTGCTTCCTGCTGTTTTTGTAAAAATACATAGATAAACTTAAAACGTGATTTTGGAAGCTGTGAATGGGAGTCTGTTCAGAAGAATGAGTTTTTTCTTTAGAAACGTTGATGGAGATTCTAAACTATTTTGACCAAACTCTAACGACAGTCTTAAAGTAATTCCATCCACACTCATGCTGTCGAAGTGGGAAGCCCCAGCCAGAGGCTGGTGTCAGTGCGCTTCTCCCGGACCCCCTTGGTGCAGGCTGAACGGTGGTCGCCCTCGGCAGCTCAGCCCTGAAGGTGCAAGCCTGTGTTCATCCTGGCTCTGCTGGCTAGTGCAGGGATGGAGTCACCATCCAAACGCAGCATGTTGAATTCAGTCTTAATTTTAAATGGAAAAACATAAAAAAACCAACCAAACAAAAAACAACCACCCAACCCCCTGCCAAAACCTCCACATTTTCCACTGCTGTCCGAATTCTTACTCTTCAGCAGTTAAAATCGTTCCACTAATGAAAAATGCAATCTGCAGATGGGGAGGGTTTGGTTAGCATTGTGTACTGAACTTGACATGTGTTCCTCTCTGTTCACTGCCTGTGAAACTTACGTAAAGTCTGGGGGGAAAGTTCGCTTAAGGCTTAAATTTCATGGCATTCATGCGGCATAGATGGAACTGATAGCTTGACCTATTTTCCAATGAAGTCATCTGTTTGGCGGTATGATTAGCTTATCATTCTTACAAAGTATCTTGCTAGACGTTTGAGGGCAGGGGCAGTGTGTGTTATTTGTGGCTATTATAATTTTGTTTCTCTTTCCCTTTTTGCTTGTTGCAGCCAAGTCCATGTGCCTGCAAGTGTTTATATGTAATGTTGTATGTACAATTGAAGGTATTACTCATGTGTATGCAGTTATTTCTGCGTAAGGACTTCAGCAATTGAATCGTTAAGATTGATAGAGGCTGCTAAACCACAACATTCCTCAAGATAATGGAGTCGGGTGGTAATTTTTACTATAAAATATTACAGTAAGAATATGAATTTTCAAATAACCTGCACTGTGTTTCTTAAGCCTTTTTTTCTTTAAAGTTTCAAGGAGGTTCCTGGTGGGGTGAACCCTTGTGTGCTTGAAAGAATAACTTGCTACATATTGATCTGACAATTTAAAAAACAAAACAAACCAAAAAACCAAAAAACTAAGACTACAGTACTGCTTTTTTCCTGGGGTCTCTTAAAGTGAGAGTTAGTTAAACTCCTGGTAGACTTCCCTGCTGTGGTTTTGATGTGTTTCTGTGTGAAACTGGGGGCAGGATTTGTGTGAGTATGTAGGCCACTATTGTATTAGAATTACATAACCCCGTTGAGTGGTGGAAACAGATGAAAAGACGGGGATGTACGGCATCCCCTCACAGATTATATCCGGCAACAATGAAGACAGCTCAAGCTCTGCAGAGAATGTGGTCACATGCAGTCAAAAAGCTGGGGATTTTGAAAGGGCACGTGAGTTGCTTTTTGTTGCATCTTGCTCCGAGTCTTTTCTTCCCCCCCTCCTCTCGTATATCCCTCCCCTCTCCAACTCACTTTTATAGCCAGATAACTGTTGTGGCAGGTCTTCTGGTTTTGTTCTTCTTTCAGCGTGAATGAAGTTGTCTTTGGTGATCTCTCAGGAGCAAGTAATTGCATAAATCTCTGATGACTGTCAGTGAGAGTTGCAACAGCTGCCTGTTTGTAGCACGCAGACGATTTTAGCACTTTGACTAATTTCCTGCCAAAGATTCTGTTAAGCAGTCTATTTTGGGTATGTAGAAAGCACCTGTCATTTTGGTATGTGAGCATTAGGCAGATTTAAGCAAATCCTGACTACAGTTTTCTAATTAGAAATGGACTGACTTTAGTCACTAATGAATTCAGACTAGCTAATTACAGTAATTTGCATTTACTGCAGCAGGTAGCCTGCTGTGTGAAACCTGCATAGACTTGCAAAACAGTTACTATTAGTAACTGGGGGTGGGGTTTTTAACCATTTTGGCTACCTTTCTTCTGTGTTTTGGTGTGCGATCTTGCGGTGAAATGCGATCCTATAAAGGATGCACAGGCTGCTCAGGATCCCTTTGTGTTTCCTTACAGATGAAGTATAAAGTAATTGGCAAGGTGATGGAGGCTTTTTGTAATCTATCACTTGATGCGTTCAGAGGAGAGTCATATTGTTAAATGTGGAATATAGGAATTTTGTGATTGTGGTGGAGACTTCAGTCTTAGTTTTGATCAAGTCCTCAACTGATGATTTATAACATTTTTAGTCTCTTCCTCCCTCTCAATCATCTCCAGTAATCTGTCAGTATGGGTTAGCATCGTGGCGATGGGAAGCAGCAGTACGTTTTATAATGTTAAAGAGATTATTGCTTAGAGATTTGAGGGAGTACAGATGTGTTTTGTGCCTTATGGGCTTCCAAGGTGACCATTCAGTTCTCTGAACTGTGTTACAGAGCCTGCATAGCTTTATCAGTATGGCAGAACCAGTCCTGTTGTCTTAGTAATTAGGTTGCACAAAATCAGCTTTGCAAGGACATAGTGTATTTTCCTTTGCTAAAATAGCATACAGCAAATGGGAGACAGTTTCCCAAGGAGTGGTTTCTAAAAATGTATTACTTTAACAAATACTTACAAATTTAAAAATAAATTACTTCATTAGCTTTTGTTTAATATTCAGTAACAGTTTCAAGCTAAAAAAAAAAAAAAAAAAACAAAACAAAAAAAAAAACAAAAAAAACAAATTTACACAGAAAGTACCTGAGACAGTCACTGATACTATGAGGAATTTTTTCTAGGTGCAGGTGAGATGATGCTATAGGCTCAACATCTTGCAAAACCTTAATTGGTAGTGTCTGTAGGCAGTAGTTTCTCTTCCATTCTTATTACTTGTTTTTGTCATCAGATACAAATGAGACTCACTTGTCGGAGCAAAATAAATTTAACCCTGTTAGTTTGCAATGCTTGGATTTACTACTCAATGCATCTCGCCAATTGTGCACAAGGTTTTACTTGTGCCACTGCTTGCGGGAGGCCTAGTTTTCTGGAAGGAAATTCCTGTAAGCTTACCCATTTCGTACCCATAAATCCAGTATCCTCACTGTGCTTTCCTCAGCCTTTTTCTGCAGTGTTTTACTGAATAAGCAGTCATTTCTCAGTCCTTCTTTTAGTAGATTGTGTATTGAAAGACACGGTGTTACAGTTTCTGGAAGAGTAAGGCAGATATGCTGCTCTTTGTCCCCATGGGTAGTAAGCTCCCGTTGATTGCATCCTGCCTGCCTTGCTGTTTTGCCTGGGCTGGGAGGTAGTGTTGGTAAGAACTGCATACAGTGCAAACTGAATTTAAGTGAAGTTCTTGTTACACGTGTAAGTTGTTGAGGCTTTAATACAGTGAGAATGATGGACAGGATTTTCCATCTCCCCTGCTTCTACAAAATTTGAACCCACCTGCTTGTCCTTCAGATTTTACCCATCATTGGATACTGTCTCATTTATAAACTTTCTTTAATTAAGTCAGCTGGAATTTAAATGACATTGAGGCCCTTCTTTAGCATAGACCAGTTTTCTGCAGAACTTTTTTAAAAAAAAAAAAAGGCAGGACAAGAAGATGTAGCCAAGGGTCAGTAGAAGGTAAACTGTTTATACGCTTTCATACGTGCCAGACAAGCAGGCCTAGTCACTTCCATTTTCCACAGCATCACAGCAGCTTAGAAAAAGCGCTTAGTTAAGGAAGTCTTTTTTACTTGTGGAAGGTTCTGTGTGTAAGGGAATGTACGTAGTGAGAAAGTTGTGTGTCAGCTAGTTGAAGGTTTAGATATGTCAGCTAATGGGAATAACCCATGTCAGACATGGGAATAACAAATAATTTCACCGTGTGCTTCAGCAGAGTAATTCACTGACCCAAGACATATATGTTTTATTACTGTTAAAAATGCCACTCGTTCTTGTCTGACCTTTGCATTATTTTTGCATTGTTTTTAATGTAAGTTGCATTACTTTTATGTAAGTCATCCTCTCCTCCAACTATTTTAAATGAAATTTTTAATGAGACTCAAAAGGTTCTGGAAAATGTTAACTTTCTGGGAGAACAGTGGAAATGTTACACTGATCAGTGTTGTAAAATTCCTGGTAAGAATGGTGAATGTTTTGCGTATTCCCTGAGAAACTCTGAGCAGGACTTACATTTGGAGTTTGTTTTTTCACTACATTGAATGTGCAATGGAAAATGTAAAGCTAGTTCCTTTTTGGGGTGCTCAGAATCCACTAGAAGAACGCGTCATGGGGTTCTTCGTGTTCAAGAAACAGCATCCATAGCTTGCTAAACAGTTGTGTACTGCCAGAAGACTTTTACTCTGGAAATATGGGGATGCTTTAAAGTACAGGCATACCCTTCTTGTGCCACTTCTCTGTCTATTGTTTTGGAGTTTAGTTGCCAGTAATCCCTTTCATGCCTTAAAAAGACCATTAAGTCAAAACTGAGCTTCTGTCTGAACTTCAGTTTTCTGAGCAAACTCTTAGCTTCCTGAGACAGAAGGCCACTTTTTGCAGTAAAACCAAATAAACCTATGGCTTGAGTATGTGTGTGCATGTACTCATGCAATGCGTGGATTTTTCTTCTGCAGTGGGTGCTTTGCCTTTTGGAATGTTTGCAGTATATCAAATATTGTGACTAATTTTTCTCCTCGTTTTACAGGTCAGGCACTGAAGGGTCTGGCTGTGTACTATATGATGCATTACAGCTGGGTGATTATTCTGTATTATATTTTAAGCTGTGATGTTGGAAAGATTTCAGGTTATATCATGTAAGATAAACTGATCAGTTCAGGATCAGTTTTAACTGGAAATGTGGAAAAAAAATGTTTCTGAGAAGTGTCACAGAAATGGATATACCAGTGCTATATGGTGATCCACTGTGTTTTCCTGTAAAATTTAATTTCTTGGGGGGAACCTAAATACTCAGTTACGTAACTCATAGTGGATGAAACGTTTTATTAAATCCACATGAACAAGAAGCAAAAGATCTGAAGGCTAGTTCATTTTGAAAACCTCAGTTTCAACTGCTAATCTTATTGCATACTGTAATGGAGAAGTCTTCCTTAAGTTTTTGTTATTTGAATCGGGGCTATATAATGCTAGTGTGATCTCAATTAAATGCTTTTGCTGAATGAGATTTCTCCAGAAAATCAGAATGAGCTGTTAAATTAGTGAAATGTGAAGGGATTCTACCACCACAGACCTACTGATATTTTTTGCCTTTTTAAAGAAAATTCATCATTAATTGAAATACATACATTTCATAGTAACTCTACCACATTATTAGAATATGCATATAATGTTTATAGCTGTGTTTTAATGGGGTATTTCACATTTTAATTTAGATAGTTGCATGCTTTGTTTCTTACTAATTGGTTTCTGTGTGCAACAGGCCCCAGGCATGGAAGAGCTGATATGGGAACAGTACACTGTGACCTTACAAAAGGTGAGTGAGCGCCTGTTATATTTTTAGTTTTCAAATATTCAAGCACTGTTTTAGTCTAAATATGTTTTATGACAGATGTTATTAGCATATCTGAGTCTAGAATAGGATTAATTTGTTGTCCAAATTGGATGTTTTTCATTTTAAAGCTTAATTGCTGTTGCTTATACAATAGCGTGACTCTTTAATGATAAGAGTAAATTAAATTAACAATTTCAGTGCTACATTTGCTACTGTTTGGTCTTTGTAATGATGGTATAATATACCACGTGCCAGCCACATAGCTAAATTAAAAACAAAGCAGATGGTTCTATCAAGCAGTTGTGGTTAATGTCCAAGCTTTATAATAATCACTGAACATGACTCCACTGATTTATTTTTTTTTAATACTTTAGAATCTACCAATGTAGAATCTAGTGGAAAATTAGTGTCATCAAAATTTCTAAAATACATGGACTATAGATGTCACTTTAAAAAAATTCTCCTAAGAAAAGAGGAATTATATCATTATGTAGAGTCCTTTTGAATTAAAGAAAGCAGACCACTTCCTTCTGAGTTCTCTCATGGCTAGGCTTTCACATCATGGTACAGAATGTGAGCTTTAGTGGCAGTGATGGTAGTCCTCCCAGCTGTTCTGACGATGTTGGTCTGTGAGCAGCCTGTACTGCGCTGCTTACATTTTTTTCACATGTTCTACAATGAACTCAACTTGATCACCCAAGGTAAATTAGTGGTCTTTCCTACGTAGCCTGTTTTATGTGCTGAATTGTTGGGAGGGGATTGTTTTTCAGGTTACAGAGGTAGACAGGAGAAACATTGCAGAAGCAGACCTCAGTTCCTGTAATTTCCAACTTTTCAGATCTTTAATATCCTGTAAATGGGCATTATTTTGCCTCAGAGACACAGGCTTATACTACTGAAGTCACAAGTCGCTTTTTTCTTCTTCAAAGAAATAACCACTGAATATTGACATTAGTGGAACAAGAGCTGGCATGTGATGAACACACGCTCGGGGGAAAAGCACAGCTTTAATTTGGTGTATTGCTTTGCCACTATGTTAAAAGATTTTGTTTAAATGTGGCATGATTTGTATTTTATAGTAATAGGAGGTCTATGTTAAATAGCTGTATCGCAGGTGGAGTGATTAACTCATAAGAGAGAAGCAGTGAAATATTTATTAATATAAAACAGTGATTTAACAAGGTTTGATAGTAAATGTGACAGTGTTTTACGAGATTCGATGGCAAGGTACACTTGGTTATTTACTGCATAGAGGATAGGGTCAGACGGGACTATCAGGGAGACCTTCCAGTTGAGGCACAAAGTTCAGAAAAGGGACCCCCTTGCTTTCTAAACTCCTTCTCGGAGAGGAGTCTAGGTGTGGCTGGATCCAGTCCTAGTCCCAGACTTGGTCCATAGTTTATGTCTAAAGGATTATATATGCGCAATCAATCCTTTATGTCACTTAGCTAAGATTTCAAAGTTAGAGTGCTGTTAATCACTTACCAAGAAACTGTTGCGGCAAGGAATCTCTAAACCTCAAGGAGTAACCTTGAGTGGGCATCCCTGCTCAAGGGGAGATGCTGGTGTGCAGCCCGCTGCTGTGCAGGAGAGCTCAAAGGCCTCTTGGGCTGCCCACTATTTATAGAGAAAGACAATTGACCTATAGTCATATTTGCATAGCAACAAAATGTCTAGGTCCCCATTCCAGAAAGTGTTTGGCTGTGTTGCCAGCCATCCCCTGAAGTCCAGGTGCAACCCATCACAGCTCCCACTGCCAGTCACAGCTTGAGAAGGAGCTGGGGCGGAGGGGGGAAAGGGGAGAGAACACTGCCACAAGCTGATAAAATTAAACTTGTGTGTTTAACAAAATCTATGGTTTTATACACACATTCTTGTCTGTAGTTTCGTTATGCTAACAGTTTTCGGGTCTAGTGTTACAGACATCCTTCCTTCACACCCTATTAAGTATTTCTGTGATTCTTATGAATGCTGTCTTAGGGCATTTATGGATCTGATACTTCTATGACAACAGGTTTGACATAAATTACATGTTTAAAATAGTTGATCGTGAGAGAGGATAATTATAGGGAATTCACAAGTTCTCTGCTTGCTTTTTGTAATTGACCATGATCTTGTTTAGTTTGATCAAGGAGTATGGAGCTGTTACAAACTAGATAGCAGTCATAATAGAGATGAGATCCTGGGAAAGCTGGTTCAATTTTCCAAGCATCACTAACAAAATATATTTCTCTAACAATAAATTTGGTACAAATAACCAGTGGTATGGTGGAGCAAAATGCAGGCTTGAGTTAGCGAGTCCTTTGCTTGATTACTAACCATCACAAAGCTGTAGACTGAGGTTTTGGAACATGGGAACATGTCTTGTTACACGGATTTGTAAACTGATCCCTTTTTAAATAATATCTAGATAGAGTGCAATCACAGGAATATTCACGTTACTCTTCTTTCTCCCTATCAAAATTCCTGTGGATGGAATTGAGTCTTGTTGTATTTGTTTTTGTTGTAAAGGATTCAAAACGAGGATTTGGGATTGCAGTTTCTGGCGGCAGAGATAACCCTCATTTCGAAAATGGTGAAACATCGATAGTAATTTCAGATGTTCTCCCTGGTGGTCCAGCGGATGGATTACTTCAGTAAGCAATTTCTTATTTCTCTGGCATGTTTTGAGGACCATGGCTGTAGAATGCGTAAAACCTTCAGATAGGCTTCGTTGAAATGCTGGTGACTTAACCCACTCAAGATCTGATGCCTTGTTGAAAACCTACATATCTGTTTTATATATTAATTATAAAAAAAAAAAAAAAATCAACAAAACAAACTCCACATGGAGGTGTTTGCTATTTGTAAGAAATTAAATTTTAGTGGTGCTGAAAAGCTTTTATAGTTAAGTATGTTTCTCTTAAGATTGCATTCCTTTTAAAGAAACAGTAGAAATACTTAGTATCTTAAATCATTCTCCCTGTTCTTCCTCCAGGAAACACATTTACTGATCAATCATTAGTTTTCAAGAGAATGGCTTAAGTCAGCCCAAAGAAGGGTCTTCACTCCTAAGGTGTCACGAGCAATAATGGGGGAAGGAGGAGAAACAAAAGTGTTTGCTAGTATTTATTTTATATTTGAAAGAAAAAAAAAAGGAAATAAAGTATTTCTGTAGTCCTCCTGGTAACGTCATCCTTGGTGAGGCAACATGTATCATGGACAAGTAATTTTAAATCTGAAGGCTAAGATAGACAGTTTCTACCCCACTGCTGATGAGTTTTTCATCCTTTGACCTGGAATACCTGAAGAGGACTAGACAACTTGGAAAAATGCCAAAGTTGTGCAGTAATAGTAATTCAAAAGAGTAGATTCTGGCCATTTTGCCAAACATTCATTTTTGGTGAGGTAATGAAAAGGCTGACATGGGAGTAATTATTGAAGGACTGGATAAAAGGATTATTGTGAAGCAGATAACAAACCATTCTCATCACAAACATACAAAAACTTCATTTTATAGCAGTGATCCCTGGACAGCACCACTGTCATCCATTCTGTTCCATAATCGCCTACTATTTGGGAATTAAATCACGTCTACAAATTCAGTAAGATCCTAGGTAAATTGACGATGACAAGGCAATACAAAGCAATTTGAGCACATTCAGACAAAAAACGTTCTGAAGAAAACAGAATGCAAAGCTGTTCCTCCCAACAAACCAAGAATATGGGCCTAACCTTCAGAGTGTGGGGGAATTACATTCCTGCAATCCTTTTTAGCGTAGAGTGGGCAGAAATAGATGGGAGCTGTTGATGTAAGTGTTACGACATTAAGTTTAATACTGACTTTGGATGTATGGACTGTGAAGAGAGCTATCTTAACTCTCAAATAAAGCCCAGATGAACCTGATACTGGAATATAGCATGCTGTTCTGGCATACTCATTCAGGAAAAGGAATTGGAAGGGTATGAAAAGAGGCACAAAAATCATTCAGGAGTTAGAGAAAGTGCCTTACAAAGAGAGGCTTAAAGTATGTAATCTTCTTATTTAAAAAGAAGATTGTGATGTGACTTGATTACAGTGAAGAGAAAATAATGGTTACTAAAGATTTCTTTTATCTACCAGAAAACAGCACGGTAGCCAGTAATTGGTTGAGCTAATGCTCTGACTGTAAGGTTAGTAACTGAGTAGTCACCAGAATAAACTAATATGAGGAGTGGTAGATTTTTATTACTTTTTTTTTAATATCCTGCACTTTTTGCACTGAAATGCTTTTCTAATATGTTTTTTAATTAGTCATGTGTTATGGGACTGTCTCCTAGGATGGACTGACTTAAGTCTTAATGGTCTATTTGACATACAGGAGGTCTGAATAGACAACTTTGTAATCTCTTTTGGCCTGTGTTTTATGGCAGGGAGGACCTTTTGTCTATTACAGTTTGGTTGGGTTGTCCCCCTCTCTCCCCTCCCAATCATTTTTCTTCAGAGTAGATGGGACCTGAATACCAGTCTTTCAGAAAAGTATACTAGAGTGGTACTTGTCAAGATTTGTCTGAGTACTGCTATGGCTGCAGCAATTTGAAGCTCTCTTGAAATTCTTTTGTTGGTGTGGAAAAAATCTAGCCCTAGGTGAGAAAGACTAGGAGTTCTGCAAGAACTAAAAAAAAAACAAACAACAAACTAAGTTTTAATGGTCATCACAAACATTCTTTAAAAAACAAAGTCATCTTTGACATTATGCTTAGGTCTTAAGCTGGACATAGTACACATACAAAGATATGCACTGCTACCTAAAGTCTAACTTTTAAACATACTGAAAGCTTTTTCTAGTGTTCAGATACTGTAGTGTTTGTATAACAAACATAGCTTTTCAGCAAAACTCCCTGTCACAGTGAATGAAACCTATAGGTTCCCCCTGAAAAAAAAAGAAATTTTGTTTCAGTGTTTTCATGAAGACTCCTCTTCAATCCTTTTTTACTTTTTTTTTTTTTTCTTCCCCTCCCCTTTCTTCCAGAGAAAATGACCGGGTGATCATCGTTAATGGAACCCCAATGGAAAATGTTGCACATTCTTTTGCAGTCCAACAGCTTAGGAAAAGTGGAAAAGTGGCCACCATTGTAAGTAAATTACAAATGTATTCACTGTACAGTGGCATGTACCTGTGTAACCAGTCAAGAGTTTGGTTTTCTTCTTTGAAGTGTACTATAAATATGTAAAGTAAAGCAAGCCTTTGCCTAATAGAATGTATGAAGTAAATACAACAAAGCAAAGACGTCGTTTCTACAGGTGAAACAAATGGATATTAACAACAACAGTGTCACAAAGTTGTCCTGTTGAAAACCTGGGAATAAAATGTATGTCCTTAGTCTTTAATTTTACTGAATAATGTGTGGTAGTTGGGGAAAAAAAAAAAAAAAAAGGCAAGGCAAATAATGTCCTGCTTATACAGACCTTGTCCAAGAATTTGCTGTCCAAATTGGCTTTTCTTAGTTGAGAGAGGCATTTACAGCTCTCTTTTGGGGGCTTGTCAATTTTTTAGAAGTCATCTAGAAAAAAAAAGTATTCATTACTCACACTCTTGCAGAGATAAAAGAATGTGGTTTCTGATCTTTTTTTTTTTAATTCTCTTACTTTTCTTTATCCTCCCAATTAGTAAATATTTCTTCTGAACATCTAAGTAATCTAATTAACTGCTTGTTCTGTAAGTATAAAATTGTTCTTTCCACACCACCACCCTTTGTTTAAAGTGTGAAGACTATTCATCTGTTGATTTTCACATTCTGACCATTGGCGGGTTTGTTTGTTTCATGTTCCACTGAACAGGTGGTGAAAAGACCAAGGAAAGTGCAGGCTGCGGCACTGAGGAGAAGCCCCTCCCTTGACTATGAGGACAGAGCTTTAGATGTAATGGATGACCATGCAGAATTTGACGGCAAAAGTGCTCGAAGTGGCTACAGCGAGAGAAGCTGGCATAGCGGTAATGGAGGGCGCAGCCAAAGCTGGGGAAACAGCCTGGATCAGAGCTATAGAGATGAACACGACAGAGGGCGTAACCGAAGCAGAGACCGTGACAGGGAAAGCGCCTACAACCGTGATCGAAGTCGTGGTAGGAGCGTTGACAGGAGCTTGGATCGAGATTATAGAAGAGATCGTAGCAGGGGAAGGAGCATTGACAGGGATGGTGGCTATGAACGAGACTACAGAGGAGACTACAGTCCATCCAGTTATAGTCATGGATCTCAACCTGATCCTAGATATGGGAGAGAAGCGAGGAGTCAAAGTCAGGACAGACTTCGTTCCCGAAGTCCTTCCCCTGAAATACACCATCAACATGAGTATCTAGGACCGCAGGATCAGAATGGACCGATCAGTGTTCTCTTAACAAAAGGCAGACATAATGAAGGTAGGTATAGTAGGGTAGGAGAGGAACTGACTTTTAATACATCTGTTATTTTAGTGGGGAGTGAGACGAGCTGAATATTCTCTGCTTTTACAGATTACATACTGAGTTTTCTAACTAATTGCTTACGTTGTTATTTCATTCTTCCTGCCTGGTTTAGGGTGCTTTTTTTGCCAGCACCTTGAATTTTACCTTTGAACACAACTGTTCACCCACATTGTTTCAGTCTTTTCAAACTGCTGTGTCCTTTGGTTTTCCATTTTCTCTGCCCTATTCTTCTGGTTCTGGTGGGAAACCTGGATCTGATTATGATACACATTACACTTGGCACATCTACAAAAGGATCAGCTACAAAGGGTGAAGAGTAGACTCTGCCTTTAATAGTGCAGTTACTTCTTCCCTTCAGTATAATTAAATCAGTTCCAAGGATTGTTTGGTTCTGAATGCATAGTAATGTAGTTAAAGAATACTGAAATACCAACAACTGAAACAGCCTTTCCTTGCTGAGTACTGGAGCGTGTAAATGAAAGCCAAAAACCTGATCTTTCGTGTGCTGTGAAGTAAAAACTCTTGTACTATAAAGCATATTTGAGATTAGGTCATGCATTATTTTCTGTTTGGGTTTTTTTGGGGGAGATGTAGCAGCTGTTTTGTGGGGATTTTGTGGTAGTTTTGTGTTGTTGGTTTTTTTTTTTTTCCCTAATCTGCCCCGTTGTGATTTGTAAGAATTTTCTGCTCATGTAAGCTTTGTATGCAGGAGGTGACCTCTTCTTTCTTTGACTCTGGCAAGGATCCCTTTCCTTCCTTCCTCTTTTTCCCATGTGTATAATGTTTCTGCTTGTCAAGATATTGCAGATAGGTATACAAATAAGGAGAAATTTAAGGTGTCTTCATTAAGTTTTATATGTAGCTATTAATTTTGTAGTAACTTCTGCCATTCATATGGATACTCTGCAAACTCACTCAGGTGTGGTGATTTTTTTAAAGCAGATAACTGTTTTTTCTCCTTTTCTGTTGTTCTAGGATGTGCGTGTTTTAAGAGTCTTGCCTTTCTTTTTAAGTAGCAAATATACTGATCCAAGTAACTTGGATCAAAGGAAAAAAAGGGGGGTGAGGGGGAAGGAAAAAAAATCCTTTGCCTGAAAGAACCAAGACACACACTGGGGTACAGATAGGACAGGGTAGGCATGCAGCAACTAGTAAAAAAAAAAAAAATAGCTCCTCTATTAGCGCTTTCTGACACTTTCCCTTTCTATGCCATGCAAAATATGATACAGAGGGAGAATCTAGTCCAGCACCTCCAGAATGAAGGCATTGTTTTGCCATTGTTGAAGGTGCACATTAATCATCCGTCTTTGATTGTTTTTGGACTGCTGTTTTGTTCTTACTTTCGTGACAGCACAGAAAGAGGAGAGTTAGCCTAGTGTTAAGTGAGTTTACTAGGTCTGCTTTTTTTTTCCCCCCTCATGGTGTAATGGGGTGTGCTGCATGTACACCGCGTAGTTTTAAAAAAATGCATCCTTGCTTATCTTCTAAGATACAGTGCATTATTTCCCTGATTCTAGAATATGGTCTCCGGCTTGGAAGTCAGATCTTCATAAAAGAAATGACCCGTACTGGCCTAGCAACCAAAGATGGCAACCTTCATGAAGGGGATATCATTCTCAAGGTCTGTTCTGGTTATACTGCTAGCAGTTTAGCAGGCACTTGTTATAGTGGTTACTCTGGAGTAAATCATATTATAGTCAAGTTCACTATTAAACTTGAGCACAATATGGACTTGTTTGGTTACTTATAGTGTTATTGTTGCCTTTTTATGTCCAGATTAATGGTACAGTGACAGAGAACATGTCTTTAGCTGATGCCCGGAAGTTGATTGAGAAGTCACGGGGGAAGCTCCAGCTGGTTGTCCTCAGGGACAGAAAACAGACACTGCTCAACATTCCTTCACTGAACGACAGTGACTCAGAAATGGATGGTGAGGTTTAATATGGATTAAAAATTCCGGACTCTGTGGAGGGACAGAATGGAGCCTGTAATGTTTTGCTGTGGTAGAGTGGTACTAGGTTATTTTAAAGAAAAAATTAAAAAAAAAAAAAAAAACAAACAGAACCAAACCAAAGTAATAGCATCAAGCCCACTTCCTTTAGGTGAAAGAATAATTTTGGAGTAATCATAAAGTTAAATTTTGTGCAGGGACAGACACAGAAGCAGAAATGTTCATCTGGCAAAATCAACCTTACTTCTCAGAACAAACAAGTCAGTTGCTTTAATAAAAGACTTCAGTTTTAAAAACAAGTGGATTGGACTGGTCTCTCCTTCTGAGGGCATTAATATTCATGACAGTGTTCAACAGGAGGGAAAAAATGTCAGGACAAGAAGAAATTAAGTCCCCCTGGACAACTGGTTTCTATTTCCACTATCTATTCCATACAAATGATCTCTTACAGTGTATGAACTATGTTTCTCAACGTGATCTTCCTTTGGGAAGGGCTCAGGATGTTTAAGGGAGTAGGATGTTACCTTATTTAGTGCAAGATATTTGCTTCTCTGATATCAGAATACTGGGTGCAACTTTTTGTAGGTTTATTGTGAAGACAGACACGGTTCAAGTCTGAGAACTACTCTGTTTCTTTTGTCACTGGAAAGCACTGATGTGAGGGCTGTTAATGTGAAGGTGGTCTTGTTTGGGAACCTCCACGAAACCTCAAATAAAAGGCTGCTAACGCTAATTAATGGGTCTTTCATATGCTCAAAGTAGTTGTGTGATGTGAGTATGTTTCCTAAAGCTTGTGTGAAACCTTTCTGAAATATTTTTGGAGGGACAGGGAGGTGGAAGCCCTAAAAGGCATACAGCACTCTTTGAGCCCTAGTCAAATCCAACTTGGGAGTATTCTTAAAGATTCAGCATATCTTGTATGTCAGAGCTTTGTAAACACAGTGATCAGATGTGCAGATAATTTAAACAAATACTGCATTTCTTGATCTGCTGCTCTCTTTACAGATATTTCTGAAATAGAGTCAAACAGGTCATTCTCCCCACAAGATGACAGATTACATCATTCTGATCTAGAGTCACATTCATCCAATGAAAAGCTGAAAGAGAAACCAAAGTAAGAAAGTCTTTTCTGGTCCACTTTTCTAACGCTTGTCGAAGAAATTCTTACAATACATGGCATTCTTATCTTATTTCACTACACTTTTTTTTCTTTTTCTTTTAGTGCAAAAGATGATCCATCCAGCAGGATGTCCAGGATGGGAGCAATGCCTACACCATTCAAATCAACTGGTGACATTGCTACTCCTGCTGTTACAGTTGTAGACACAAACAAAGAAGTGAAGTACCAAGATGACCCAGGAGGTCAGAGTTTGAAGTTCTTGATTGCTTTTTTTCCCCTGGCCACAGAATGTCTACTCCCCTGTCATGTTGACATATCTAGTATACTCTTCATGTCAACCCCATCCTGACACACAGAAGAGGTCTGTCTTTGCTTTGTGGTGCAGAGAGAGAAGAAACCCCTGAGATTATTTGATGGCAGTTGCTTATTAGAATTACTACCTCAAAAAGCAAGTACTCTCCTAGAGCATCTACTGTTGCCTTCAGCAGCCAAATGAAGCTATTCCTGAAGTCTGATCTGGCTTGCTTGAGAGGGCTGCGTAACCCTTCCTTGACCTTTTTGTTCTTTTTCAGGTATTAAAAAAATAAAGGGAAGTAAATAAATTCTAGTCGAAGAGATGCTTGACATTTAAAGCTGTATTAATCTTTGGCATGGAGGGGTTTGATTGCTATCTGATAGCTAAAAATTGCTGCCATTTATAATTTTTTAATAGCTCAGTAACTTCTTTTGGCTTTTTTTACATACAGTGTCTCAACCAAAAGCAGTTACAAGAACAATTCTTAAACCCAGCCCGGAAGATGAAGCAATATATGGGTAAGGTGGCAATTCCCATGTTCTTTTGCATTCAGTGTTCTTCCAGTGACCTGTACCTGGTTCTTGGCTGCATGGGTTTGTGGGATTTTTTTGCCCATTTGGATTCATATTCCCTTTATAGCTTAGTGCCAAGAAGAGATATCATGGCTTCTAACTGGCCATATTGGGTGAAACTTAGTTTTAGAAGTATCTGCCTGGAAGGTATAGACTTGCCTTCTGCCTGGAAGGTATAGAATACCCTGTGCTTCTGGGCTTACATGGTAATGTACACAATGGTATGTTTTCATATTTTTATTCTGCTCTATTTGGCACTTTGATATAGTATTTGAAGTACTATGATCATTTTGGGGCTCCCCAGGACAAGACAGACAGTGACACACTGGAGCAAGTCTAGGGAGTTGGCGGTTGCAGCATATGACATACAAGAAAAGACTAAGAAAATTTGGTTTGTTAAGCCTGGAGACAAGAGGACTGAAGGAACATCTTACTGCTCTCTGCAGCAACCTGATGGGTAGTGGGTGTAGAGAAAACAGAGCCATACTCTTCTCAGAGGGGTAGAATAGTAGGATGAAGAGCAAGGGACACAAGCTGGAACACAGGAAATTCTAACTTGATATAAAGAAGAAAACTTTTTATTATGAAGGTGGTTAACCACTGGAACAGCTTTCCCTTGTAGGTTGTGGTATCTCCCCCACCAGACATACTCAAAAACATAACTGGTCGAGGCATCCTGAACAGCCTGCTTTGAGCAGAGGGCCATTCTAACCTGTGCAATTCTATGGATATGTATTTTACACCTCTTCTGTTATTTTGTATGCACACAAAAGACAACACGTCACTTCCCCACAATATTAAGATACAAAGAGAATGTCCTTTATTTAATTTGTAAACAAGCTTGTTGCAAGACAAGGCCAAACATATGCCTATTTCTGTACAAGCCGGCAACTTCTGTACAGAAATTGGTGTCTTTTCTTCAAATCCAATGCCTGTGCAGACCATATTGCAGTCTCTGCTTAGAAATGAACAAAATACTGCTTCCAAAGTTTATTTGGGGGGTGGAGCGTTGATGATTTTTATAAGTGGTCAAATGGAACCTAATATTGTTGATTCTTTAACAATTAAGATACTATAAGTTGCAAACTGTATTAATAGGAAATCAACTGACATGCTTTCTTTTGAGAGTTTACAAATATAGAAATTGAACAGAGAGGAGCACTGAGATTGTAAGGAGAAGCCTAACGATAAGGTTTTGATGATACTCTGTAGCTGGGAGTGTTTTCTCAAATGGATTCTCTTTTCAGGTCATTTCTGGATTGGACCCTGCATATGTTGTCATTGATGTGCAAATTAATCAACTGATTGTTTTGGTGAAGGGGAATTTATAATACAGGCTTAGGGTATTACTGAGAAAGGCTGACAGATAAGTACTGTCCTCTGTGCTGGAAGGTCACTCAAGCACACAGCTTTTCTGACAACAAAAAAGCTGAACCTAGTCCAGTGGCTTCTCCCACTGCAACATGAAAGGACTGATTGTTAACATACCAGTAGAGTATACTTGTAATGAGAAATAGTTACAAAAAACCGTAGAGATTTCTGTCTAACAAAAGTGTTAAACGGCAGAGAAAATAGGTATAAATTCAATTTGTATGACAATTCTCAAGCACACAGAGGAAAAAACAGTGGCTATGATTCCTTATAACTCAGGCTGTTTTCACAAAAAAACCTAGCTGCTCATCTGAGAGAGGATCCAATAGGCAGGCAACTATTTTATGACTTCAAGAACACAGGGAGTTTTTCTCCTGCTCTGTCAAGTCTGTGTATGCCACTTAGTCGCTCTTCCTACGTTTAGTTTCCACACTGAAAAATGCAAATTCTCTGTTTCCTTCCCTCACTGAAGAATAACCTGGGTAAATATAGCCTATATTTCGAAAGAAAGGGGCTAAGATTATTATTATATGATTTTGTTGAAAGGATTGCAATTTTTTTCTCTTGAGTACCTGTTATTACCATACACCTAACATCTGGCCTTACTTCCTTTTTCTACCCATAAATCTTGTAGTCCTAATACAAAAATGGTGAGATTCAAGAAAGGAGACAGCGTGGGTTTGCGACTGGCTGGTGGAAATGATGTAGGGATATTTATTGCTGGAATTCAAGAAGGTACCTCAGCTGATCAGGAGGGACTGCAGGAAGGAGATCAGATTCTTAAGGTATGGGTATAAGTATATACTCCTGAAATGCAAATAACTTTTGTATTTTTTGGTTTCCTTCTTAGTGGAAATATGGAAGAAATTATCATCTTAGGAAGTCAAGTTATTGCTTTGGAAGTGTGTGTGTATGTGGTAGAGGGATCTTACCAAAATGAGTTTTTGATGGAGAATTGTATATCAAGCTTTATTGTTTAAGGTTATGTGGGAGGGTGAGGTAGGAGAAATATTAATCAAGAAAAATGCCCCGAGATGGGGGAATAAATTTTCTGTACAATACTAGTCTTAAAGGAGGAAAAAATTGAGGCCAGCATATTTTTCTTCTTTCATCTTTCTCCAGTTTCCTTGGGTCACAGTTATTTATTTTTCCAGTTTCGAATTATATCATCTATGCCATTACGTCCTCTTACATTATATGTTTTCTGAAAATTCAAGTAGGAGGCTAAAGTAATTTTCTCTTCTGCCTGTTTTCTCTTGTGATAACCTTGATATCTCTTGTAGCCTCTTGGAGTCTTTTAAAGTAGAAGAAACAATCTAGCAGTGCACATCCAGGCTTTTGTTATTTCAGAAAGATTACTGTTAATGGCTGGAATAAAATATTTCTTATGGCAACAGACATCTATGTTGACTTTAAAAAAAAAGTATAATAAGGGAAGAGAATATTTAGGATATTTTAGATGAAACAAAAATTTTTGGTTAATACTTTTATGGCTGGTTTTTCAGATGTTGATGGTTTTGTTTGTTTGTTTTGTGCTTTTTTTGGTACATAGGTAAATACTCAAGACTTCAGAGGCATTGTTCGAGAAGATGCTGTTTTGTATCTCTTAGAAATTCCCAAAGGTGAAACAGTGACAATTTTGGCTCAAAGCAAATATGAAGGTAGGTGCTTTGAACAAAACTTATGTATATCCATGAAGCTTTTAAGCTCTGTTTTGCCAGTAAAACCACAATTAATCTCTCTTGTGCTTATTCTTGATAGCTTTTTAGTTACCCTCCTTTTCAGTAGTTTAGAGGATAGCTTTATTCCATACCACAAGGGTCATACAGATGTGCATGTGTGATGTGTTTGTTTTTCAAAGCACTTCTCCATCTCTTTCATTATTAGCAAATAGCATCTTGTCTTAATCCTGAAGAGTGGCAATGTACTGCTTGTTCCTTCAGCTTTTAAGTCTGTAGCAGCTGGCCCAAGATCTGCTGTTAGTATTCTTTTTCTGCTGTGCCTTGGCAGTCACAAGGGATTCAGTCAGCCGCAAATGGACAGTTTCACGGATGAACAATTAAGGAGCAAGTAAAGCCTCTTGCTTTCCTGTTGGAGACACAGCCTGCTGTAATATTGAAGTACCATAGCTGCCTTTTGCTTTGGGAAGGGGTGTTGTGGTTTAACCCCAGCTGGCAGCTAGGTCCACTCAGCCACTAGCTCACTCCCCGCAGTTAGTATAGTGGAGAGAATCAGAAGAGTAAACGTGAGAAGAAACCCATGGGGTGAGATAAAGACAGTTTAAGAAGTAAAGCAAAAGACGCACGCGCAAGCAAAGCAAAGCTAGGAATTCATTCACTGCTTCCCATCGGCAGGCAGGTGTTCAGCCATCTCCAGGAAAGCAGCGCTCCATCATACGTAACAGTTACTTGGGAAGACAAACACCATACCTCCATACATCCCTCCCTTCCTCCTTCTTTCCCCCAGCTTTATATACTGAGCATGATGTCACATGGTACGGGATAGCCCTTTGGTCTGCTAGGGTCAGCTGTCCAGGCTGTGTCTCCTCACAGCCCTCGCTGGTGGGGCCACATAAGGAGCAGAAAAGGCCTTGAGAGCTTAACAATAACTAAAAAACCACCAGTGCGCTACCACAAGTATTTCTCAGCCCCAATCCAAACATAGCACTATACCAGCTGCTAGTAAAAAAGCTAACTCTATCCTAACTGAAACCACAACAAGGTGGTAGGTACAAGTACCTCCTTCCATCAGAGCTGTAAGGGCTGTAAGTATACAAGTACAGAACATTCTTGATAATATGCGTGTAGGGCAATGAATGTGAAAGCTGGGTTTTTTGCATCTTTTTGAGTGGAGGGGAAGAATTTCAAAACTATTCTCTAGAATGACAGCTTAATCTTCCTTTCAAGTGTAAAATAATATAAACTAAAGGGGAGTTCCTGTTTTAGTTTACAGAGACATCATGGCCTGTGGCAGAGGAGACTCATTCTTCATCAGGAGCCACTTTGAGTGTGAAAAAGAGTCACCACAGAGCTTAGCATTCACCAGAGGCGAGATCTTTAGAGTAGTTGATACACTGTATGATGGCAAACTGGGAAGCTGGCTGGCTGTGAGAATTGGAAACGAACTGGAAAAGGGCCTCATTCCAAATAAGAGCAGGTGAGGTGGTATCCTGTATTCCTACCTATTGTTAGAAGTAAGATTTTTTTCCCAAACGCTTTTTTTTTTCTTCCTGTGTCATACCATTCTTCCTTTTTTTCCACCCTGCCTTTCAAGAATCAGTAAATTATTTTGTCTTTACTTTCTCAAAAATTGTGCCTCTAAAACTAGATTTTTTAGAACTATGGCACTATGTGAGGAGAGGATGTGAGAGTATGGTGTTAGCTACATACTAGATCACGTATTTGCAACACAGACCTAGAGGTCCTGTCTCAGCAATCAACCAAGCTTTGACCACTAGCTGCTTTGGTTCCTCTTCTAGAAAATGGGTGGAGGGTCCTATTTTTGCCTCTTTTTTTTTTTTTTTGCATTTTTCCCCCTTTCTGCGCTCTCCTCCCCCCATCCCCAACCAAATCAGAACAAACAAACAAACAAAAAAACCCTACACCTTAGGAACCTTATGACCAAGGGCAAGTACTGCCTGACCAACCTAATGGCCTTCTGTGATGGAGTGACTACATCAGTGGACAAGGGAAGAGCTACAGATGTCATTTATCTTGACTTCTGCAGGGCCTTTTGACACTGGTCCCCCCGCAATATCCATCACTCTAAATTGGAGAGATACGGATTTGATGGGTGGACTGTTCGGTGGATGAGGAATTGGTTGGAGGGTCACATCCAGAGGATGGTGGACAACAATTCGATGTCCAGATGGAGATCGGTGACAAGCTGTGTCCCTCAGGGGTCCATACTGTGACCTGCTGGAGCGGGTACAGAGGAGGGCCACGAAAACGATCAGAGGGCTGGAGCACCTCTCCTATGAGGACAGGCTGAGACAGCTGAGGTTGTTCAGCCTGGAGAAGACTCTGGGGAGGCCTTATTGTGGACATTTAGTACTTAAAGGGGGCTTATAAGAAAGAGGGGGACAAACATTTTAGCAGGGCCTGTTGGTATAGGACAAGGGGTAGTGGTTTTAAACTAAAAGAGGGTAGATTTAGACTAGATATTAGGACTAAATTTTTTACTCTGAGGGTGGTGAAACACTGGCATAGGTTGTCCAGAGAGGTGGTAGATGCCCCATCCCTGGAAACATTCAAGGTCAGGCTGGATGGGGCTCTGAGCAACCTGGTGTATTTGAAGATGTCCCTGCAAGGGGATTGGACTAGATGACCTTTAAAGGTCCCAACCCCAACTCTTCCATGATTCTATGTTTGTGCAAGAATACTATGATAACTAATCTTTTAAAAGAACTTCAGTGCGTGAATTTCTTCTGTGTATCCTTACAGGAAACGTTTCAAGAGTTTATTCCAAGGCTAATATTTCTTGGTAGCTGTAGTCCTTACTTTTGTGTGAAATACTGAGTGAGCCACAGCAATGTTTTTTGCTTAAGTATGCTTTCCTAGTCAAAATTCCTGTGAGGTAACAATAAGTGTTCATATGTGCACAATGAGTAAAAGTATTAAAATCCATCATCAAAAAATAAGGGTATCTTTAGACTGTAGCTTTTAAGTTCTTGAGTGTGGTTGTAATTTTACGATTGAGGAAAAAGGATCACAATTGCGTCATGCAGAAGATCCTGCAATATGCTTCTTATATGACTCCCTTGCCCCTTTCCTGTTCAGTACACTCTGTCGTCTCTGCTAAGTGATCTGACCAAGCCAGCCTTTGTTTCTGTGCTATAGTGACTTAACTTAGAAGGCCTAATGAGAAGAGAACAGTGACCCTCATTTCTGAGTTGTGCTCCTCACCACCTCTTTGCAGTTGCGTTCTTTTATTTATGCTTGCGTGCTTTATCAGTTTAAGACCTGAGGACTCAATTCCTGCCCTGCAATCTTGTAGCTGTGTCAAGGCGGAGCATTGTTCTGACACTGTGTTTGCTCCAAGGCAAAAGAACCTGAACTTCTCTATTCTTTCCTCCACTTACGGCTGTCTATCTGGCAAATTACCTGTTGTAAATTGAAAATCCGTTGTTCTTCAGTGAAAGTGCCTTTGCCCTCTTTGACTCAACAAACGAACTCTGGTTTCTCTGTCAGAGCTGAGCAGATGGCCAGTGTTCAAAATGCTCAAAAAGATGGCTCAAGCGATAGGGCAGACTTCTGGAGAACACGTGGCCAGCGATCTGGAGTGAAGAAGAATCTGAGGAAGAGTCGTGAAGATTTGACAGCTATTGTATCTGTGAGCACAAAATTCCCGGCTTATGAGCGAGTTCAGTTGCGTGAGGGTAAGTGAGACTGCTGTGAGCCAGCTGCCCATTTATTGCTGGCTGGTTTAGCGTCCAAACGTTTGGTCAGCTAAGGAAGCGATTTCAAACAACTTGGGTTCAATGTTAAATTTGAGCAACAGAAAGGGATGACTTTTTTCTCAGAATGCAGATTTCTGCATGTTATTAACTACTCTAAGAAAAAAAGATTTTTATGTTTTTAAACTGCTGCTGTTCTCTTTTGCCTCCAAATTACACATGCCAATGTCGAGGTTTAACATGAAAAAAGGAAGAAACAAGCAGGGTTTTCTTGTTTCCTCATCTTCCCCTTGGCTAGCTCTGAAAGTACAATCCAAATGCCCGAGATCAATCACAGTCTTTAGCTTGCTCATAAATACCACTTTAACATTACCTTGACAGCAACTAAAACCTATGTATTTCCAACAGATTGTCCCAGGGTAATCAAGGTTGATGTGTGCCATCTCCATGGCTATAAACTAGCTATGTTACTAGTGATGTTGAACAAGTCAAGATAATTTTCTGGGTATTGGCACATGACAGTATTGTGGAACAAAACAAATACTAAAAAGTATTTTAAAGCAGCTCCCAGGTACCAAGATAGAGTAAGCAATAGAATGGCATTCCCCCACTAACTTGCGAGGGCTGTGTTTCCACTTGTTTTGACATAAGCATAACAGAATTTCCATTTCTTTGCTTCTTCAAGCTGCCCTGCTGCTGGTTTAGCATTTTCATCTTTATTCACACAAAACCCTCTGGGCCAGGGTTCATGCTGTTTTGCTGGATGGAAAGATTACTGAAGACCTCCTGTGTGTTTTCCGAATGTAGAATCCTCTCGATATACCTTCAATAGAAAGAATAAGGAAGCTGTTAAATTGAAACAATCTCTTTTGCTTTCTCAGCTGATAAAAATAGCTTTCTGTATGAGTTATGCTGTTCTACAAACTTTAGAGAAATAAAATTCTTAAAACGTATTTTTTGATGTCTTCAACTTACTCGTAACCTTGCGTAGTAATTGAGGATCTTGTCCGTGCCACTTCACTTTATATATAAATCGGTCTTCTCAGACTTATCTTTTCTCCAAATATTTTTATTTCAGCTGGTTTTAAGAGACCTGTGGTGATATTTGGCCCTATTGCAGATGTTGCTATGGAGAAGTTGTCAAATGATTTGCCTCACCTGTACCAGACAGCAAGTAAGTTGTCCTCCTAGTTTCCTTATCATCCTTAACCGAGAGAACGGATAACTTAATAATCACAGCTGCCCTGTCACTCTAGACAAGCTAAAATGTTGTCTTTGCAGAGACAGAACCCAGAGACGCAGGTTCAGAGAAGTCAACTGGGGTAGTGCGCTTGAACACTGTGAGGCAAATCATTGAGCAGGTAGAGTATTTCTCTTTGAAAATGGCTTATGCTCAAAGGCACGTTGTTTGATTTGTTTGCTTCTAAAGCTTGCAGAGTCCTCAAATCTTCACAGCATCTATTTCTGCAATAAGCAGACTTGGCTTAATGATAGGGCTTGTTCAACAACAATTTTTATAATTTTGATGGCTGTCCTCCAAGTGGGAGGGTGAACCTGATATTAGAAATTAAATTCTCCTTCCTGTACCTAAATTTGAACAGAGGGGCACGGGTGTTTTACTGTATGCTTTCTGAATTTGCCATGGAGGCTGTCGTGTCACGCAGTGCTCTACTTGCTCTTACTGTCATCAGAAACTTAACATTTTATTTTCAGAGTTACTATTATTAAACTGAACAGGAAGTGACTATGATAGCTAAGTAGCATCTACTGAGACTGCATTGACTCTCTTTCTAATACTGTTTAGAGATCAAGTAAATAGGTGGTAATCAAGAAGCTTAAAAAACTTAAGCTGCAGAGTATATTCTTTTGGCCTATTGCCCTGAGCCAAGTAAAAGCAATGTCAAAGGGGTTCAATGTCACACAGAAGGCTGTTCACAGCTCAGGCCCCACTGAAGCACACGTTTGAAAATCCCATTCATCTTTGCACTAAAAGTAGCTGAGAAGGAATATATTAAATGAAACAAGTGAGATTTGCCTCAGGTAGTAAATGTAAATAAAAGCTCACACATAGCACCCAGAATAGTTGTGGTAGTGGAAGCTGTGGTATGGGCAGGTAGAGAGAAAAGCTAGTTAACTTGCACTACCTATTTAAAAAAAAAAAAAAAGTGGAATCAGTGCATTTTCCTTAACAAGAGAGTTAGGTAACATAAGAATGTAGACATCCAGGCAAAAGCTGTTAAAAAAAAAGATGGAGCTGAAAGAAAAAGTCTACCTGCTGTGGCTTCTGAAGGCAATATAACTGTGAGGGGGAAAAAAAAAAATCCAGCAAGTTGTGGTCTTATTTGGAAAAAAAAATACCCTGGTTTTCCTAGGATGCCATTCCAACCACCTCCTCTTGCTCCCCACAAGCAGCACACTGACTGGGCTTTCTTGTTAACAGGATAAACATGCTCTGTTGGATGTGACTCCTAAAGCGGTGGACCTGCTAAATTACACCCAGTGGTTTCCAATCGTGGTCTTCTTTAACCCAGACAGTAAGCAGGGTGTGAAAACCATGAGACAAAGGCTATGTTCCACATCAAACAAGAGCTCAAGAAAACTTTACGAGCAAGCAAACAAGCTGAAGAAAACTTGTTCCCACCTCTTTACAGGTAAGGAAGAATGTGTGTCTAACCTGCTTACCAAGAGAGTAGTGGATGTGACTGTGTGAGTCTTGAGACATCCACTTGCTACTCTGCATATTAATTTGTGCAGGCTGGAACTGAAAGGGTATGAAGGTGTGGTCGTGAGCAATCCCTTCCTTGACTTTTGTCAGAGTTCCTTGTTCTGCCCAATTCTAATACAAAAGAAATTATGAATTGGTGTACTGTCGTTAAAAGATAAGTGATTTAATAAGCTTGAGGAGTGGACAAACAGTAAAATAAAAATACCATGCTTCTGCAGATGTTCTAAATGAAATGGCTGTTTAACATTCTCACATAGCTAAACCAAACAGCGTTAAACAGCGAAGACTGGATAAAGGATCACATTGCATTTGCCATGTATATATACTTCTTCCTTCGATTTTTACAGCCACCATCAATTTGAATTCAGCCAATGATAGCTGGTACGGTAGTCTGAAAGATACAATTCAGCAACAGCAAGGAGAAGCAGTATGGGTATCAGAAGGGAAGGTAAGCAGTCAGTCTATACTGTACTAAGCTATACAGATGTCCCAGGATATCTCTTGCCAGTAAAAATTATTGAAACTTTTTCTTGACAATGCTGGATAGGTTAGACAGGTTGGTGACTTTCTTCGTAACAAAACATTACTTTCTGTTGTTCTTTCTGTTACACTTTGGAGCTTTCATCGCTAACGCTGTGGCTGGGGGAGAATGCTGAGGAGGGATAAACTCTTACAGGACTTTCCATTATGATTCTGCACTAGTCTGTCTTTCAGTTCTGCAAAGTCATTCTTAAGGAGTTGTTTGGCATGATGTTGAGACCCAGCTAGACTCTAATTCTCATGTATTTAATTTTTGTTCCTTAATTCTTACTGACTTTTCTCTAGATGGACGGCATGGAAGATGATGCGGATGATCGTATGTCTTACCTTACTGCAATGGGTGCTGATTATTTGAGTTGTGACAGTCGGCTGATCAGTGACCTCGAGGATACAGATGGAGAAGGAGGTGCATACACTGACAATGAACTCGATGAGCCTTTGGATGAGCCAAGGATTTCATCTGTTAGCCGGTCCTCTGAACCTGTGCATCATGAGGAGGTGAGATGACTGGATTTTCAACAAGACTGTACTTTGGTCTCTCTGAAAGCCCTGTATGCATGGCTTAAAAATGAGAATTTTTTAAACAGCAGCTTTATTTTACCTCTGATAGTGTTTTAGAGCCACATTGTGTAGAGCAAAAATCATAATAGCTCTGCTTTTCTGCCTAACTCTGTAGGTGTCCTGATGATGTCTCATCACCCTGAACTTTGCAATTACATCTGCAGTGATTGTGGTCAGGTTGCTGACCGTCATTTGACTCCTGGTTACTGTTCCCAAAATAGTGAGCTTGAGAGAGAGAAAAATGATTGAATTAGTGGATACTGCAGTGATTTTTATCTTTTTCTTTCTCTCTTTCATAGAGTTTAAAAAAATTTAGTCCAGAACCAAGGACTCGGTTGAGAAAAGCTGGTAGCAGGGAGATCCTTAGAGAACCAAGTCCACCTCCAGCCTTCAAGCCTGAACCACCTAAGGTAAACATGTAGAAGCAAATCTGAATACAAAGTTCCTCCTTCTGGAAAATTCGCCATGGTGTGGCACATTAGGAAGAGCAGTAGGAATGATCAAAGACTAGAAAACATTGGTAGAGTGAAGAGAAGGAATGACTGAAGGTGTTGCAGGATCAAACAGAGGGAAAATGCAAAAGTCATCTTTGAGTATGTGTGATCTCTATAGGGAAGAAGAAAGTAGACTCCTTTTTGTGTCTGCTAAGAAATTGAAAGACACTTCTTTAGCTCAGCAAGAACAAACAGAGGTGAATCATCATGAAAAGCATTTCTGATGGCCATTCTGAAGCACAAAACCAGAGTCTACCACCTCTGAAATCAGTCTCCATCACTAGAAATTGATGTTAACTGTTTATTCAAACCTTGCTCAGGAATGTCCTGTGCACTTCCAAGCTCCTGGTGGTAATATTTGACAGTAGGTAGTACTGACAAATCATTTGGGAGGTCAGTGTTCTTGTCCCCTAACACACGCTGTAGTTCTGGTAATCCTTAACAAATGGGACAAACAAGGCTAAATGGGCTACTCTTCTATAGGTTGACATGTAGTGTATAAGCGTATGGACAAAATGATGCAGCAGTTCATCCAAAGTAACAGTTGAAAGGTATTTGAAGATTGACGCTGTTTAAATACATAGGCAAAAAGATTAATTTCAGATTAAAGCCTTCATTTGAAATGAAAGTTATGAAGTTGCTGATTTAAACTTTGTTTGTGTGTTTTAAACTTAAAGGGAAAGTTACAAAACAAAGAGGATCTATATGACTTCCCCAAGAACTATGATTCCAAATCAAGTAACGTTGCTGCCAGCAGTGAGACTTCAACTGTATCAGCCAAAGCAGCACCACCACCTGTTTCTGTGAAACCAGCCTTTGGGCGTCCCATCCTGAGGAACACTCAACAAGCAGTCCCACCTGCAGAGGAGGAGGAAGAGGCAAAGTTGGAAGAGGAAGGAAGCGAACAAGAAAATACTCCAAAATCTGTACTGAGGAAAGTCAAAATATTTGAGGAGATGGATCATAAGGCGAGGATGCAAAGAATGCAAGAGCTACAAGAGGCCCAGAATGCCAGGGTATGAAGAGATGCATTTTCCCGCTGCTGTGCTTTCCAACATATAGAACAGCTTGCATCCTGAAAAGGAAAATCATGACCTTGCATTGTGTTGCTTCTGGAGGGAGAAGTTTGGGAAACCACACATACACACAGACATGCCATTGTGTGGACCGGAATGTAAAAAGAGGATTTATTTTAAGGCTTTCTATTGTAACTATAGAAAGCTGACTTCTAATAATCCTTCTGGCAATGCTTTGTTTTCACGTGCACTTTGAATTACTACTCTAGCAAAAGGTTATATAATTGTAGGAATATGAATAAGATCCGTTATCAATTTGTGCTTTAATCGTTTCAGATGTAGCTGTGACCTGCTAGATCTGTAATCTATAGGATCTCTAATGGATAGACTTAAAAAGAACCGTTATTTTCTCCTACTTTCTTTTAAAGCTTGAAATAGCCCAGAAGCACCCGGATATTTATGCTGTCCCTGTCAAAACACAGAAGTCTGAACAGAGCTGGCCCCAGCCTATGAGGTAGGATGTATCCAGTTTAAAGCATTCTGTCTTGATTGTTTACTTCACCAGCAGGAGGAAAACTGATCTTGCTGGGTTTTACTCATACAAACAATCCTGCCTTCTTATTGTGCCTTAGAGATTACTGTAAAGGGGGGGCAAAATTTCAGGAACTCTTCTTGTTTTCCAGGATATCTTCTTCTTTTTGTTCATTCATAGTATTTGAGTTACCTAGGAAGAATCACTATAGGCTTTTGCTGACGTATTTGCAGTGCCAGGTTTTTGCCCCCATCAGTATTACTGGGAAGCTTTTTTTCTGCATTCATGTCCTCTGATGTCTGTTCTTTCTGTGCTAGATACTTGATGACTGTTAGTCTACCCTAACGAATAATTGCAGTTTTAATTACTTAATAACACTTAATTTATCAAATGCTTATTCTGTTACAGATGTATTGTGTGGGTAGGGAAACTGAGGATGAAACTTGCCTGAGGTCACCTGTCAAGTCTCCTGAAAGTACTAGTCTTTCATTAAAATTCAGTGGGTTCTGGACTGATTGACATTGTGTCATCTTACCCTACACACTGCATATTTCTATGACTTGAGCAGTCACCTGTGCAAGGGCTAAGAAACTGCGATGGAGTTTGTTTTCTGCTCTTTAGGACTTGAAGGTTTTCTTGCCTCTTAGTAATAGCCAATAGAAATGGGACCTTTTTTTCCAATAAATCAAATCCTTTGATGTCATAGCATATAATCTAAAATGGAAAACCTGAAGTGATTATTTTCAGGTTTTCTTGGTGGGTTCAGAAAAGCATACTGGTTTTTTTTATATAGCCTTGGAAGCTTTTTAGTAGTGAAAAGTAACCTTTAACCACATATGCAGAATGTTTGCTTACATACAGAAATCAGCGCTGTTGTCTTTTTACAAGTATGTTTGGCTTAAAGGGAATGTTTAAGCACTGGGGCAATATGGAAGGAGGATAACATCTTGACGTTGAAACTGAGGAAATGTCTGCCCTTGGCAGATTTTATTTCTGTGTATCTGCTTAAAGTCCCATTAAATGGGTAGCACCACAGCGTACAAAACGCGTGGCTTATTTCTGCCCTCTTTTAAGGATAAGAGCCCTAGCAAGAGGGTATCAAGTGAGAAGGGTGTCAATTTTAGGAATGTCACATAAGAAGTCTTCAGACTTTGAGACAGGAAACTGGCGATGCAAAAAAAGAAGCAGTTACAGAAAGAATCTGGCACAAAAATAATTGAGGAAAATGTCAGCTGGGGTAGCAGCAATGGCTCAAAACCTCTCTGCTCAGGGACTAAAGTGCTGTAAAGCTCTTGATGTGGGGTGCAGGGTGTTTAATAATTTTAAATTTGTCATTCTTACAGGTAGGTGGAGTAGATCAAATCTGAACGCAGAAATAAGATGCCTCTCCAGACAGGCATACTATGGGCATGCAATTGTTTATGGGATAGAAGGGATTTAATTTGCTCCATGTGCCTTTCTAGGTTGTACACAGCCATAAAGCCAAGACTAAGTACAATTATTTTTCAGCTTTTCAGAATGGAAGTAAACATTATCTCTCTCTCCTTCCCTGTCTCGCTGTGTTAGCTCCAGACCTCCAGAACCCCAGAAACCTCCTATGAGACCTTACCTAGAGAACCGTGGCAGTTACGGCAGCGATGCAGAGGAGGAGGAGGAGTACCGTCGGCAGCTATCAGACCACTCTAAGAAGGGGTATTATGGACAGCCATCCAGATACAGAGACACAGAGTTGTAGGCTTGCTAGCATGTGCATGTATAATGCTCTTTTGAGGTTTCTTCCTTCCCAGCCAAAGTGGAGCAGTAGTTAGTCTTGAAAAGCTGTATTTTTATTGAAGATGCCGTTAGAGGGTACGTACACTACTGAATTCAGACATATCTATACGCTGGAACTGGAAGAGTTCGTTTTTGGGGATATTATTTTGTTAGCATCTAAGAAAAGAAATCACTATTGCCTGAATGCTGTTGCCTGTTTTATAAGGACCAAATCCTGTAAGTTTGTGTTAATTCTTGGTATTTTCATATTTTAACATAAAAACCTTTTTTTCCTTTTCATTAATGCTGCCTTTTTGGACTGTTCTGCTGTGTTATGAAAGTATGCTCCTAGAGATACACTTCTTAATGCAATAGAACTAAATCTGAAAGTGTATTTGAAGAACAGTAAGTGCCTTTAACAAGAAGCATCTTAAAC